>NW_027252391.1:0-10000 GCF_044704955.1 Pristiophorus japonicus | reverse complement strand
CACCACACACACACGTCTATACACCCCCCCGCACACACACACATGTATATACCCCCCCCACACACACACACGTATATACCCCCCCCCCGCACACACACACATGTATATACCCCCCCCCCACACACACACAGGTATATACCCCCCCCACACACACACACATGTATATGCTCCCCCCCACACACACACACGAATATACCCCCACCCGCACACACACACGTATATACCCCCCCCACACACACACACATGTATATACCACCCCCCCCCACACACACATGTATATACCCCCCCCCAGACACACACATGTATATACCCCCCCCCCCGCACACACACACACACGTATATCCCCCCCCCCCCGCACACACACACACACGTATATACCACCCCCCGCACACACACACACACGTATATACCCCCGCCACACACACACACACACGTATATACCACCCCCACACACACACATGTATATACCCACCCCCACACACACACACACGTATATACCCCCCCCACACACACACATGTATATACCCACCCCACACACACACACACGTATATACCCCCCCCCCCCGCACACACACACATGTATATACCCACCCCACACACACACACCCGTATAAACCCCCCCCACACACACACACACGTATATACCCCCCCCCACACACACACACGTATATACCTCCCCACACACACACACACGTATATACCCCCCCCACACACACACACGTATATACCCCCCCCCACACACACACACACACGTAGATACCCCGCCCCACACACACACACGTATATACCCCCCCCCACACACACACACGTATATACCCCCCCGCACACACACACACACGTATATACCCCCCCACACACACACACACACACACGTATATACCCCCCCCCACACACACACACGTATATACCCCCCCCGCACACACACACACACGTATATACCCCCCCCCGCACACACACACACACGTATATACCCCCCCCCCACACACACACACACGTATATACCCCCCCACACACACACACACACGTATATACCCACCCCCACACACACACACACGTATATACCCCCCCCACACACACACACATGTATATACCCCCCCCACACACACACACATGTATATACCCCCCCCCGCACACACACACACGTATATACCCCCCCCACACACACACACACGTATATACCCCCCCCCCCCACACACACACACACACACACCTATATACCCCTCCCCGCACACACGTATATACCCCCCCACACACACACACGTATATACCCCCCACACACACACACACACGTATATACCACCCCCCCGCACACACACACACACACGTATATACCCCCCCCCCCACACACACACACACGTATATACCCCCCCCGCACACACACACACACGTATATACCCCCCCACACACACACACACGTATATACCCCCCCCCCACACACACACACACACGTATATACACCCCCCCCACACACACACATGTATATACCCCCCCCACACACACATACACGTATATACCCCCCCCCCCACACACACACACATGTATATACCCACCCCACACACACACACACGTATATACCCCCCCCCCACACACACACATGTATATACCCCCCCCACACACACACACATGTATATACCCCCCCCACACACACACACATGTATATACCCCCCCCGCACACACACACACGTATATACCCCCCCCCCCGCACACACACACACGTATATACCCCCCCCCGCACACACACACACGTATATACCCCCCCGCACACACACACACGTATATACCCCCCCCCGCACACACACACACGTATATACCCCCCCCCCCGCACACACACACACGTATATACCCCCCCACACACACACACACGTATATACCCCCCCGCACACACACACACACGTATATACCCCCCCCCGCACACACACACACGTATATACCCCCCCCCCCCGCACACACACACACGTATATACCCCCCCCCCCCGCACACACACACACGTATATACCCCCCCACACACACACACACGTATATACCCCCCCCCACACACACACACACGTATATACCCCCCCCCCACACACACACACATTTATATACCCCCCCCACACACACACACACGTATATACCCCCCCGCACATACACACACACACGTATATACCCCCCCCACACACACACACACACACACGTATATACCCCTCCCGCACACACACACACACACACATATATACCCCCCCCCCCGCACACTGACACACGTATATACCCCCCCCACACACACACACACACGTATATGACCCCCCCACACACACACACACACACACGTATATACCCCCCCACACACACACTCGTATATACCCCCCCCCACACACACACACGTATATACCCCCCCCCGCACACACACACACACACACGTATATACCCCCCTCGGCACACACACACACACGTATATACCCCCCCCCAACACACACACACACACACACACGTATATACCCCCCCCCCACACACACACGTATATACCCCCCCCACACACACACACGTATATACCCCCCCACACACACACACACACGTATATACCCCCCCCCCCCACACACACACACACACGTATATACCCCCCCCCGCACACACACACGTATATACCCCCCCCCCCCACACACACACACACATATATACCCCCACCCCCACACACACACACACGTATATACCCCCCCCCCACACACACACACACACGTATATACCCCCCACACACACACACACACCTATATACCCCCCCCCACACACACACGTATATACCCCCCCGCCACACACACATGTATATACCCCCCCCCACACACACATGTATATACCCCCCCCTGCACACACACACACGTATATACCCCCCCCACACACACACATATATACCCCCCCCCACACACACACACGTATATACCCCCCCCGCACACACACACACACGTATATACCCCCCCCACACACACACACGTATAACCCCCCCCACACACACACACACACACGTATATACCCCCCCACACACACACACACGTATATACCCCCCCACACACACACGTACATACCCCCCACACACACACACACACACACATATATACCCCCCCCCCGCACACTGACACACGTATATACCCCCCCCACACACACACACACACGTATATGACCCCCCCACACACACACACACACACACGTATACCCCCCCCACACACACACTCGTATATACCCCCCCCCACACACACACACGTATATACCCCCCCCCGCACACACACACACACACACGTATATACCCCCCTCGGCACACACACACACACGTATATACCCCCCCCCCACACACACACACACACACACACACACACGTATATACCCCCCCCACACACACACACGTATATACCCCCCCCACACACACACACGTATATACCCCCCCCCACACACACACACACACGTATATACCCCCCCCCCACACACACACACACACACACGTATATACCCCCCCCCCCGCACACACACACGTATATACCCCCCCCCCACACACACACACACGTATATACCCCCACCCCCACACACACACACACGTATATACCCCCCCCCGCACACACACACACGTATATACCCACCGCACACACACACACGTATATACCCCCCACACACATACACACACGTATATACCCCCCCCACACACACACACACGTATATACCCCCCCCGCCACACACACACGTATATACCCCCCCCCCACACACACACACACGTATATACCCCCACCCCCCCACACACACACACGTATATACCCCCCCGCACACACACACACACGTATATACCTCCCCCCACACACACACACACACACGTATATACCCCCCCCACACACACACGTATATACCCCCCCGCCACACACACATGTATATACCCCCCCCCACACACACATGTATATACCCCCCCCCGCACACACACACACGTATATACCCCCCCACACACACACATATATACCCCCCCCACACACACACACGTATATACCCCCCCCACACACACACACACGTATATACCCCCCCCACACACACACACGTATATCCCCCCCCCCCACACACACACACACACGTATATACCCCCCCACACACACACACACGTATATACCCCCCCCCCACACACACACGTATATACCCCCCACACACACACGTATATACCCCCCACACACACATGTATATACCCCCCCGCCACACACACACGTATACACCCCCCCCCACACACACACATATATACCCCCCCCACACACACACACACGTATATACCCCCCCCCCACACACACGTATATACCCCCCCGCCACACACACATGTATATACCCCCCCACACACACACACACGTATATACCACCCCCACACACACGTATATAACCCCCCGCACACACACACACATATATACCCCCCCCCCACACACATGTATATACCCCCCCCACACACACACACACACGTATATACCCCCCCTATATACCCCCCCCCCCACACACACACGTATATACCCCCCCACACACACACATGTATATACCCCCCCCGCACACACACACACACGTATATACCCCCCCACACACACACACACGTATATACCCCCCCCACACACACACACACGTATATACCCCCCCCCACACACACACAGGTATATACCCACCCCACACACCACACACGTATATACCCCCCGCAGACACACACACACGTATATACCCCCCCCCCCTCCACACACACACACACACGTATATACCCCCCCCCCACACACACACACGTATATACCCCCCCCACACACACACACACGTATATACCCCCCCCCCCGCACGCACACACGTATATACCCTCCCCACACCCACACACACACGTATATACCCCCCCCACACACACACACACGTATATACCCCCCTCCACACACACACACACACGTATATACCCCCCCCGCACAAACACACGTATATACCCCCCTCACACACACACACACGTATATACCCCCCCCGCACACACACACGTATATACCCCCCCACACACACACACACACGTATATACCCCCCCGGCACACACACACGTATATACCACCCCCCCACACACACACACACACACGTATATACCTCCCCCGCACACACACAACGTATATACCCCCCCACACACACACACACGTATATACCCCCCCCCCACACACACACACACGTATATACCCCCCCACCACACACACACACACGTATATACCCCCCCCACACACACACACGTATATACCCCCCCCACACACACACGTATATACCCCCCCACACACACACACGTATATACCCCCCCCACACACACACACGTATATACCCCCCCCCACACACACACACACACACACACGTATATACCCCCCCCACACACACACACACACGTATATACCCCCCCCACACACACACACGTATATACCCCCCCCCACACACACACACGTATATACCCCCCCCACACACACACACACGTATATACCCCCCCCACACACACACGTACATACCCCCACACACACACACACACACACATATATACCCCCCCCCGCACACTGACACACGTATATACCCCCCCCACACACACACACACACGTATATGACCCCCCCACACACACACACACACACACGTATATACCCCCCCCCACACACACACTCGTATATACCCCCCCCCACACACACACACGTATATACCCCCCCCCGCACACACACACACACACACGTATATACCCCCCTCGGCACACACACACACACGTATATACCCCCCCCCACACACACACACACACACACACACACGTATATACCCCCCCCACACACCACACACACACGTATATACCCCCCCCACACACACACACGTATATACCCCCCCCCACACACACACACACACGTATATACCCCCCCCCCACACACACACACACACACACGTATATACCCCCCCCCCGCACACACACACGTATATACCCCCCCCCCACACACACACACACGTATATACCCCCACCCCCACACACACACACACGTATATACCCCCCCCCCGCACACACACACGTATATACCCACCGCACACACACACACGTATATACCCCCCACACACATACACACACGTATATACCCCCCCCCACACACACACACGTATATACCCCCCCCGCCACACACACACGTATATACCCCCCCCCCCACACACACACACACGTATATACCCCCACCCCCCCACACACACACACGTATATACCCCCCCGCACACACACACACACGTATATACCTCCCCCCCACACACACACACACACACGTATATACCCCCCCCCACACACACACGTATATACCCCCCCGCCACACACACATGTATATACCCCCCCCACACACACATGTATATACCCCCCCCGCACACACACACACGTATATACCCCCCCCACACACACACATATATACCCCCCCCACACACACACACGTATATACCCCCCCCACACACACACACACGTATATACCCCCCCACACACACACACGTATATCCCCCCCCCCACACACACACACACACGTATATACCCCCCACACACACACACACGTATATACCCCCCCCCCACACACACACGTATATACCCCCCCACACACACACGTATATACCCCCCACACACACATGTATATACCCCCCCGCCACACACACACGTATACACCCCCCCCACACACACACATATATACCCCCCCCACACACACACACACGTATATACCCCCCCCCCACACACACGTATATACCCCCCCGCCACACACACATGTATATACCCCCCCACACACACACACACGTATATACCACCCCCACACACACGTATATAACCCCCCGCACACACACACACATATATACCCCCCCCCCACACACATGTATATACCCCCCCCACACACACACACACACGTATATACCCCCCCCCCACACACACACGTATATACCCCCCCACACACACACATGTATATACCCCCCCCGCACACACACACACACGTATATACCCCCCACACACACACACACACGTATATACCCCCCCACACACACACACACGTATATACCCCCCCCCACACACACACACAGGTATATACCCACCCCACACACGCACACACACGTATATACCCCCCGCAGACACACACACACGTATATACCCCCCCTCCACACACACACACACACACGTATATACCCCCCCCCCACACACACACACGTATATACCCCCCCCACACACACACACGTATATACCCCCCCCCCCGCACGCACACACGTATATACCCTCCCCACACCCACACACACACGTATATACCCCCCCCACACACACACACACGTATATACCCCCCTCCACACACACACACACACGTATATACCCCCCCCCGCACAAACACACGTATATACCCCCCCCACACACACACACACGTATATACCCCCCCCGCACACACACACGTATATACCCCCCCCACACACACACACACACGTATATACCCCCCCCGCACACACACACGTATATACCACCCCCCCACACACACACACACACGTATATACCTCCCCCGCACACACACACGTATATACCCCCCCACACACACACACACACGTATATACCCCCCCCCCCCACACACACACACACGTATATACCCCCCCCACACACACACACACACGTATATACCCCCCCCACACACACACACGTATATACCCCCCCACACACACACGTATATACCCCCCCCACACACACACACGTATATACCCCCCCCACACACACACACGTATATACCCCCCCCCACACACACACACACACACACACGTATATACCCCCCCCACACACACACACACACACACGTATGTACCCCCCCCACACACACACACGTATATACCCCCCCCCACACACACACACGTATATACCCCCCCCACACACACACACACACGTATATACCCCCCCCACACACACACACGTATATACCCCCCTCCACACACACACACGTATATACCCCCCCCCCACACACACACACATACGTATATACCCCCCCCCACACACACACGTATATACCCCCCTCACACACACACACACGTATATACCCCCCCCCACACACACACACACGTATGTACCCCCCCCTCCACACACACACACACACGTATATACCCACCCCACACACACACACACACGTATATACCCCCCCCCACACACACACACGTATATACCCCCCCCCACACACACACGTATATACCCCCCCCCCCGCACACACACACGTATATACCCCCCCCACACACACACACGTATATACCCCCCCACACACACACCACACACGTATATACCCCCCCCGCACAAACACACGTATATACCCCCCCACACACACACACACGTATATACCCCCCCGCACACACACACGTATATACCCCCCACACACACACACACACACGTATATACCCCCCCCGCACACACACACGTATATACCCCCCCCCACACACACACACACACGTATATACCTCCCCCGCACACACACACGTATATACCCCCCCCCCACACACACACACACACGTATATACCCACCCCCCCCACACACACACGTATATACCCCCCCCCACACACACACACACGTATATACCCCCCCCCACACACATACACGTATATACCCCCCCCCACACACACACATGTATATACCCCCCCCACACACACACGTATATACCCCCCCCCACACACACACACGTATATACCCCCCCCCACACACACACAAGTATATACCCCCCCCACACACACACACACACACACGTATATACCCCCCCCACACACACACACACACACACGTATGTACCCCCCCCCCCCACACACACACACGTATATACCCCCCCCACACACACACACACACACGTATATACCCCCCCCACACACACACACACACACACGTATATACCCCCCCCACACACACACACGTATATACCCCCCCCCACACACACACACGTATATACCCCCCTCACACACACACACACGTATATACCCCCCCCCCACACACACACACACGTATATACCCACCTCCACACACACACACACACGTATATAGCCCCCCTCCACACACACACACACACGTATATACCCCCCCAACACACACACACACACGTATATACCCCCCCCACACACACTCACACACACGTATATACCCCCCCCCGCACACACACACATGTATATACCCACCCAAGCACACACGCACGTATATACCCCCCCCCCGCACACACACACACATGTATATACCCCCCCCGACACACACACACACATGTATATACCCCCCCCCCCGCACACACACACGTATATACCCCCCCCGCACACACACACGTATATACCCCCCACCGCACACACACACGTATATACCCACCCCCCGCACACACACACGCACGTATATACCCGCTCCACACACACGCACGTATATACCCACCCCACACACACGCACGTATATACCCACCCCCGCACACACACACGCACGTATATACCCCCCCGCACACACACACACACGTATATACCCCCCCCGCACACACACACACGTATATACCCTCCCCCACACACACACACACACGTATATGCCCACCCCCCCCGCACACACACACACACGTATATACCCGCTCCACACACACGCACGTATATACCCCCCCCACACACACACACGTATATACCCCACCCCGCACACACACACACACACGTATATACCCCACTCCGCACACACACACACACACGTATATACCCCACCCCCCCGCACACACACACACACACGTATATACCCCCCCGCACACACACACACGTATATACCCCCCCCCGCACACACACACACACACACACGTATATACCCCCCTCGGCACACACACACACACGTATATACCCCCCCCCACACACACACACACACACACACACACGTATTCTATGCCCACCCCCCCCACACACACACACACGTATATACCCCCCCCACACACACACACGTATATACCCTCCCCCACACACACACACACACGTATATGCCCACCCCCCCCGCACACACACACACTTATATACCCCCTCGCAC
>NW_027252390.1:0-25911 GCF_044704955.1 Pristiophorus japonicus | reverse complement strand
GGAGATATAGCAGATACAGGAGATACAGCAGATACAGGGGACACAGCAGATACAGGAGATACAGCAGATACAGGAGATACAGCAGATACAGGGGACACAGCAGATACAGGAGATACAGGAGACACAACAGATACAGGAGACACAGCAGATACAGGAGATACAGCAGATACAGGAGATACAGCAGATACAGGGGACACAGCAGATACAGGAGATACAGCAGATACAGGGGACACAGCAGATACAGGAGATACAGCAGATACAGGAGATACAGCAGATACAGGGCACACAGCAGATACAGGAGACACAGCAGATACAGGAGGCACTGCAGATACAAGAGATACAGCAGATACAGTAGATACAGCAGGTACAAGAGGTACAGGAGACACGGCAGATACAGGGGACACAGCAGACACAGGGGACACAGTAGACACAGGACATACAGCAGACAAAGGGGACACAGCAGATACAGCTGATATAGGAGATACAGGGGACACAGCAGATATAGGAGACACAACAGATACAGGGGACACAGCAGATACAGGGGACACAGCAGATACAGGAGACACAGCGGATACAGGAGATAAACCAGATACAGCAGATACAGGAGACACAGCAGACACAGCAGATACAGGGGACACAGCAGATACAGGAGATACAGCAGATACAGGCGACACAGCAGATACAAGAGACACCACAGATACAGGAGATACAGCAGATATAGGAGATACAGTAGATATAGGAAACACAGCAAATACAGGAGACACAGCAGATACAGGAGATACAGCAGATGCAGGAGATACAGCAGATACAGGAGATACAGCAGATACAGGGGGCACAGCAGATACAGGAGATACAGCAGATACAGGGGATACAGCAGATATAGCAGACACAGGAGACACAGCAGATATAGGGGATACAGCAGATACTGGAGACACAGCAGATACAGGAGATACAGGGACACCGCAGATACAGGAGATACAGCAGATACAGGAGACACAGCAGATACAGCAGGTACAAGAGGTAAAGCAGATACAGCAGATACAGGAGACACAGCAGATACAGGAGATACAGCAGATACAGCAGATATAGGAGACACAGCAGATATAGGAGATACAGCAGATATAGGAGACACAGCAGATATAGGAGATACAGCAGATACAGCAGATACAGGAGATACAGGAGATACAGGACACAGCAGATACAGGAGATACAGCAGATACAGGAGATACAGGAGATACAGCAGATACAGGAGACACAGCAGATACAGGAGATACAGCAGATACAGGGGATACAGCAGATATAGCAGACACAGGAGACACAGCAGATATAGGGGATACAGCAGATACTGGAGACACAGCAGATACAGGAGATACAGGAGATACAGGAGACACCGCAGATACAGGAGATACAGCAGATATAGGAGATACAGCAGATACAGGAGACACAGCAAATACAGGAGATACAGCAGATGCAGGAGATACAGCAGATACAGGAG
This sequence comes from Pristiophorus japonicus, assembly GCF_044704955.1. NCBI lineage: Eukaryota > Metazoa > Chordata > Chondrichthyes > Pristiophoridae > Pristiophorus > Pristiophorus japonicus. The sequence continues at coordinate 24,416 of NW_027252390.1, read as the reverse complement.
ATACAGCAGATACAGGGGGCACAGCAGATACAGGGGATACAGCAGATACAGGAGATACAGCAGATACAGGGGATACAGCAGATATAGCAGACACAGGAGACACAGCAGATATAGGGGATACAGCAGATACTGGAGACACAGCAGATACAGGAGATACAGGAGATACAGGAGACACCGCAGATACAGGAGATACAGCAGATACACGGGACACAGCAGATACAGCAGGTACAAGAGGTAAAGCAGATACAGCAGATACAGGAGACACAGCAGATACAGGAGACACAGCAGATACAGGAGATACAGCAGATACAGCAGATATAGGAGACACAGCAGATACAGGAGATACAGCAGATATAGGAGACACAGCAGATATAGGAGATACAGCAGATACAGCAGATACAGGAGATACAGGACACAGCAGATACAGGGGATACAGCAGATACAGGAGACACAGCAGATACAGGAGATACAGTAGATACAGGAGACACAGCAAATACAGGAGATACAGCAGACACAGGAGCTACAGGAGACACAGCCCTGACCATACACAGCTGGAACAACCTACTTGCTGGGGGTGACACATGCGTTTTTAAAGTTCCCATATTTATTCACGATCTTTCACCTAATTTAAATTGTTGTTTACAGCATTCAGATGTTAATCTCATCGTAACATTCCTCTCTCCTCACTTTGCAACCATGTCACCTCATTCTGTATTTCTTTATGTTTATCTCACTATTACCCCTCAATTCCTGTCTCCCTCTCAATTTGTATTCTCCTCTGTTTTTGCCTTTGTATCTCTCTCGCTATCTGTCTCTCTTGACCTTTCTTTGCACTCTCTCTCTAGCTCTGCTGGCCCCTTTGTTTTACTTTGCTTCTCTCTCTCTCTCCAAGAGCCACAGTGTTCTGCAGCAGATACAGCCGTACATCACCAGACTGATACTGGGGGTAAAAGAGTTACATTATGGGGCAGGTTGCATAGACTGGCTTGTATTCCCTTGAATATAGAAGATTACGGGGTGATCTAATAAGGTGTTTAAGATGATTAAAGAAGTTGATAGGGACAAACTATTTCCTCTGGTGAGAGAATCCAGTCCGGGGGGCGGGAGGGGGGAGCTCGGCTATTTGGGGTGATGTCAGGAAACGCTTCTTCACACAAAGGGCCATGGGAATCTGGAACTCTCCCCAAGAAAGCTGTGGCTGGGGGTCAGTTGAAAATGTCAAACTGAAATTGATCGATTTTTATTGGGCAAGGGTTTTGAGGATTACAGAACCAAGCCGGGTGGATGGAGTTAGGATACGGAGCAGCTAGCTTCTCATTGAATGGCAGAACAGGCTCGAGGGGCTGAATGGCCTCCTCTTGTTCCTATGTCCCTATTAAGCCCAGGGCACCTGTTCCGACTCTCAGAGAGTCACTTACTCACATCCCTCTGCCCTTTCCTCAAACCCTTTCCCATTTCTCTATTTCAAATATTTATCCACTTCTCCAGAGTACGCTTTTCCGGATCCTGATTCTCCCAGTTTCACGTCCCAGCATAGAGAGATTTTCCTAACCTTTCCCGTCATTCTTTTTACAATGATCATAGATTCATGGAAACTTATAGCACAGAAGAAGGCCATTCGGCCTATCGTGTCCCTGCCGGCCGACCAAGAGCTATCCAGCCTAATCCCACTTTCCAGCTCTTGGTCCGTAGCCCTGTAGAACACATCCAAGTACTTTTGAAGTGAAATGAGGGTTTCTGCCTCTACCACCCTTTCAGGCAGTGAGTTCCAGACCCCCACCACCCTCTGGGTGAAAAGATTTATCCTCAACTCTTCTCTAATCCTTCTACCAATGACTTTAAATCTATGCCCAATGGTTATTGACCTATCTGCTAAGGGGAAACAGGTCCTTCCTATCCACTCCATCCAGACCACTCATAATTTTATACACCTCAATTTTTTCTCCCCTCAGCCTCTTCTATTCCAAAGAAAACAACCCCAGCCTATCTAATCTTTCCTCATAGCTAAAATCTCCAAACCTCGTAAAAATGTTTTTATTCATTCCTAGGAGATGAGCATCACTGGCAAGGCCAGCATTTATTGCCCATCCCTAATTGACCTTGAGAAGGTTGTGAGTTCAAGTCCCACTCCAGGGACTTGAGCACACAACTCTAGGCTGACACTCCAGTGTAGCGCTGAGGGAGCACTGCACTGTTGGAGGGGCAGTACTGAGGGACGCCGCACTGTCGGAGTGGCAGTATTGAGTGAGGGCCGCACTATCGGAGGGGCAGTACTGAGGGAGTGCCACACTGTCAGAGGGGCAGTACTGAGTGAACGCTGCACTGTCGGAGGGGCAGTACTGAGGGAGCGCCGCACTGTCAGAGGGGCAGTACTGAGGGTAGTTAAGAATCAACCACATTGCTGTGGGTCTGGAGTTATATATAGGCCAAACCAGGTAAGGTCTTATATTCTACGGCTCGGCTAATAAAGGAGAGTATCCCATATGCTTTCTTAACCATCTTAGCTACCTGTCCTGCTACCTTCAGGGATCTGTGAACATACACTCCAAGGTCCCTCTGATCCTCTACACTTCAGTAACCTACCATTTATAGTGTATTACCTTGCCTTGTTAGCCCTCCCAAATGCATTACCTCACACGTCTTAAATTCATGCTCTTCAGACCGTGACTCACTAACCAGTGAGAATAGGTTTACCCTATTTACCTTTTGAAAAACCCCTCCGAATGTTAAACACTTCTATTAGATTAATTCCCTGTTCCAGTGACAGGAGCCCCACCATCCCTAGTCAGCAGTAAATGCTTTTGTCTTTTTGCAAAGGTTGAGGTTGTTGTTGATGTTTGTGTTCTGCTGTCACTCAGTACTGGGGGAAGGCCAGCCATAGTATGCTGACCGAGGGCCGTGTGGCTCTTTGTCGGCCGGCGTGGACACGATGGGCCGAAATGACCTCCTTCTGTGCTGTAAATTTCTATGTTTCTCCTCATAACTAAGACCTCATCCTTGATATCATCTGAGTAAATATCTGTCTCCCGCTCTCTCTTTCTGAATTTCCTCATGCTCTCTCTCCATCTCTCCCTCTGCCTATGTGTATTTCTGTCTTTCTTTAACCCTCCCTCCGCCTGTAACAACTTGCAATAATATAACTCCTGTAATTAAGTAAAACGTCCCAAGGTATTCACAGGAGCATTATCAAACTGTATCTCTACATTTCCCACATTACAACAGCGACCACACTCTAAAAGTGCTTCATTGGATGTAAAGCACTTTGAGATGTCCGGTGGTCATGAAAGGCGCTATATAAATACAAGTCAGTCTTTCTGTCTTTTATTCTTTCTTTCTGTCTCTGTCTTTCACTTTATCTCTCCCTCTGTCTATAACCAAATCTCTGCCTGTCTTACTCACTCTACTTTCCGCTCTGCCAATAACTGTCTCAGTCTCTCTGTAGGGATTTTGTGCTCTGTGATCAGCCTGTCCGTCCATGTTGTCAACTGTATGTTTTTCTTTCAGACATACTGAGGACCTTATCGTCACTCCTTTCGCTCAGGTGAGTTCAGAGTTAAACACCTTCTTACACTCTGTCTGTCTCTGGCTCTCACTCTCTCTCCACAACATCCTTACAAAAATTACAAGTCAAAATTACAAGAATCTCTCAAAATTCTACTGCAGAGTATTTGAAGAGCATTGTTGTAAGTGACGGGTGGGGCTGTGAGTCAGACTGCTCTGGGACCTGGGGCCACATTGAGCTCTTCTCTAGCTGCTTGAATGTATGGATCAGAGACTCAATGACTTTGTTCTTTCCCAATTCATTTCGAGTGGAATTGGATCATAGCAGAAAAAATAGTTACTACACTAATTTGTGAATCTTAGTCTTCTGGTTGGGTGGTGTGAGACATGGGAAATCAGAGAAACTAGCAGCACAGAGGGAGGCCATTCAGCCCACTGTGCCGGTACTTGGCCATCCAATCAGTCACACTTCCCCAATCTTTCCCCATTTTTCCTTTTCAAGGATTTCCAGTTCCCTTTTGAAAGTTACTATTGATTCTGCTTCCACCGTCCTTTCAGGCAGCGCGTTCCCGATCACCACAGCTCACTGTGCAACAGAATTCTTCTCATCTCTCCTCTGGTTCTTTTGCCAATCACCTTAAATCTGTGTCCTCTGGTTACTGACCCTCCTGCCAATTGATGCAGTTTCTCCTTATTTACTCTATCAAAACACATCATGATTTTGAACACCGCAATTAAATCTCCCCTTAACCTTCTCTGCTCGAAGAAGAACAATCCCAGCTTCTCCAGTCTATCACATAACTCAAGTCCCTCATCCCTGGTATCCGTGCTATACCTGCCCTGGGAGTGTTTGATGGGACAGTGTAGAGGGAGCTTTACTCTGTATCTAACCCCATGCTGTATCTGCCCTGGGAGTGTTTGATGGGACAGTGTAGAGGGAGCTTTACTCTGTATCTAACCCCATGCTGTACCTGCCCTGGGAGTGTTTGATGGGACAGTGTAGAGGGAGCTTTACTCTGTATCTAACCCCGTGCTGTACCTGCCCTGTGAGTGTTTGATGGGACAGTGTAGAGGGAGCTTTACTCTGTATCTAATCCCCTGTACCTGCCCTGGGAGTGTTTGATGGGACAGTGTAGAGGGAGCTTTACTCTGTATCTAACCCGTGCTGTACCTGCCCTGTGAGTGTTTGATGGGACAGTGTAGAGGGAGCTTTACTCTGTATCTAACCCCCTGTACCTGCCCTGGGAGTGTTTGATGGGACAGTGTAGAGGGAGCTATACTCTGTATCTAACCCCGTGCTGTACCTGCCCTGTGAGCGTTTGATGGGAAAGTGTAGAAATATCACCAAAGATATCTCCGCAAGATCCTACAAATCCCCTGGGAGGACAGGCGCACCAACATCAGCGTCCTCGCTCAGGCTAATATCCCCAGCATTGAAGCAGTGACCACACTCGATCAGCTTTGCTGGGGGGGCCACATAGTCTGCAGACCAGACATGAGACTCCCAAAGCAAGTGCTGTACTTGGAGCTCCTTCATTGCAAACGAGCCAAAGGTGGGCAACGAAAACGCTACAAGGACACCCTCAAAGCCTCCCTGATTAGGTGCAACATCCCCACTGACACCTGGGGGTCTCTGGCCCAAGACCGCACTAAGTGGAGGAAGTGCATCCAAGAGGGCGCTGAGCACCTTGAGTCTCAACGCCGAGAGCATGCAGAAATCAAGCGCAGGCAGCGGAAAGAGCGTGCGGCAAACCAGTCCCACCCACCCCTTCCCTCAATGACTATCTATCTCACCTGTGAGAGAGTCTGCGGCTCTCGTATTGGACTGTTCAGCCACCAAAGAACTCACTTCAGGAGTGGAAGCAAGCGTTCCTTGATTCTGAGGGACTGTCTATGATGATGAGATGGAGCTTTACTCTGTATATAACCCGTGTTGTACCTGCCCTGGGAGTGTTTGATGGGACAGTGTAGAGGGAGCTTTACTCTGTATCTAACCCCCTGTACCTGCCCTGGGAGTGTTTGATGGGACAGTGTAGAGGGAGCTTTACTCTGTATCTAACCCCCTGTACCTGCCCTGGGAGTGTTTGATGCGACAGTGTAGAGGGAGCTTTACTCTGTATCTAACCCCCTGTACCTGCCCTGGGAGTGTTTGATGGGACAGTGTAGAGGGAGCTTTACTCTGTATCTAACCTCGTGCTGTACCTGCCCTGGGAGTGTTTGATGGGGGACAGTGTAGAGGGAGTTTTACTCTGTATCTAACCCCGTGCTGTACCTGCCCTGCAAGTGTTTGATGGGACAGTGTAGAGGGAGCTTTACTCTGAATCTAACCCAAGCTGTACCTGCCCTGGAAGTGTTTGATGGGACTGTGTAGATGGAGCTTTACTCTGTATCTAACCCGTGCTGTACCTGCCCTGGGAATGTTTGATGGGGCAGTGTAGAGGGAGCTTTACTCTGTATCTAACCCGTGCTGTACCTGCCCTGGGAATGTTTGATGGGGCAGTGTAGAGGGAGCTTTACTCTGTATCTAACCCGTGCTGTACCTGCCCTGGGAGTGTTTGATGGGACAGTGTAGAGGGAGCTTTACTCTGTATCTAACCCCGTGCTGTACCTGCCCTGGGAGTGTTTGATGGGACATTGTAGAGGGAGCTTTACTCTGTATCTAGCTCCGTGCTGTACCTGCCCTGGGAGTGTTTGATGGGACAGTGTAGAGGGAACTTTACTCTGTATCTAACCCATGCTATACCTGCCCTGGAAGTGTTTGATGGGACTGTGTAGATGGAGCTGTACTTTGTATCTATCCCCGTGTTGTACCTGCCCTGGGAATGTTTGATGGGGCAGTGTAGAGGGAGCTTTACTCTGTATCTAACCCCGTGCTGTACCTGCCCTGGGAGTGTTTGATGGGACAGTGTGGAGGGAGCTTTACTCTGTATCTAGCTCCGTGCTGTACCTGCCCTGGGAGTGATGATGGGACAGTGTAGAGGGAGCTTTACTCTGTATCTAACCCGTGCTGTACCTGCCCTGAGAGTATTTAATGGGACAATGTAGAGGGAGCTTTACTCTGTATCTAACCCGTGTTGTACCTGCCCTGCGAGTGTTTGATGGGGCAGTGTAGAGGGAGCTTTACTCTGTATCTAACCCATGCTGAACCTGCCCTGGAAGTGTTTGATGGGACAGTGTAGAGGGAGCTTTACTCTGTACCGAACCCCGTGTTGTACCTGCCCTGGGAATGTTTGATGGGGCAGTGTAGAGGGAGCTTTACTCTTTGTCCAACCCCGTGCTGTACCTGCCCTGGGAGTATTTGATGGAACAACATAGAGAGAGCTTTACTCTGTTAAAGAGGAGATTAATGCAATAGTTTGGAAGGACATTAGCTTGGATGATGTGGAATCGGTATGGGTGGAGCTGCAGAACACCAAAGGGCAAAAAACGTTAGTGGGAGTTTTGTACAGGCCTCCCAACAGTAGTAGTGTTGTTGGGGAGGGCATCAAACAGGAAATTAGGGGTGCATGCAATAAAGGTGCAGCAGTTATCATGGGTGACTTTAATATGCACATAGATTGGGCTAACCAAACTGGAAGCAATACGGTGGAGGAAGATTTCCTGGAGTGCATAAGGGATGGTTTTCTAGACCAATATGTCGAGGAACCAACTAGGGGGGAGGCCATCTTAGACTGGGTGTTGTGTAATGAGAGAAGATTAATTAGCAATCTCGTTGTGCGAGGCCCCTTGGGGAAGAGTGACCATAATATGGTGGAATTCTACATTAGAATGGAGAATGAAACAGTTAATTCAGAGACCATGTTCCAGAACTTAAAGAAGGGTAGCTTTGAAGGTATGAGGCGTGAATTGGCTAGGATAGATTGGCGAATGATACTTAAGGGGTTGACAGTGGATGGGCAATGGCAGACATTTAGAGACCGCATGGATGAATGACAACAATTGTACATCCCTGTCTGGCGTAAAAATAAAAAAGGGAAGGTGGCTCAACCGTGGCTATCAAGGGAAATCAGGGATAGTATTAAAGCCAAGGAAGTGGCATACAAATTGGCCAGAAATAGCAGTGAACCCGGGAACTGGGAGAAATTTAGAACTCAGCAGAGGAGGACAAAGGGTTTGATTAGGGCAGGGAAAATAGAGTACGAGAGGAAGCTTGCAGGGAACATTAAGACGGATTGCAAAAGCTTCTATAGATATATAAAAAGAAAAAGGTTAGTAAAGACAAACGTAGGTCCCCTGCAATCAGAATCAGGGGAAGTCATAACAGGGAACAAAGAAATGGCAGACCAATTGAACAAGTACTTTGGTTCGATATTCACTTAGGAGGACACAAATAACCTTCCGGATATAAAAGGGGTCAGAGGGTCGAGTAAGAAGGAGGAACTGAGGGAAATCCTTATTAGTCGGGAAATTGTGTTGGGGAAATTGATGGGATTGAATAAATCCCCAGGGCCTGATGGACTGCATCCCAGAGTACTTAAGGAGGTGGCCTTGGAAATAGTGGATGCATTGACAGTCATTTTCTAACATTCCATAGACTCTGGATCAGTTCCTATCGAGTGGAGGGTAGCCAATGTAACCCCACTTTTTAAGAAAGGAGGGAGAGAGAAAACAGGGAATTATAGACCGGTCAGCCTGACATCGGTAGTGGGTAAAATGATGGAATCAATTATTAAGGATATCATAGCAGTGCATTTGGAAAGAGGTGACATGATAGGTCCAAGTCAGCATGGATTTGTGAAAGGGAAATCATGCTTGACAAATCTTCTGGAATTTTTTGAGGATTTTTCCAGTCGAGTGGACAAGGGAGAACCAGTTGATGTGGTGTATTTGGACTTTCAGAAGGCTTTCGACAAGGTCCCACACAAGAGATTAATGTGCAACGTTAAAGCACATGGGATTGGGGGCAGTGTGCTGACATGGATTGAGAACTGGTTGTCAGACAGGAAGCAAAGAGTAGGAGTAAATGGGGACTTTTCAGAATGGCAGGCGGTGACTAGTGGGGTACCGCAAGGTTCTGTGCTGGGGCCCCAGCTGTTTACATTGTACATTAATGATTTAGACGAGGGGATTAAATGTAGTATCTCTAAATTTGCGGATGACACTAAGTTGGGTGGCAGTGTGAGCTGCGAGGAGGATGCTATGAGGCTGCAGAGTGACTTGGATAGGTTAGGTGAGTGGGAAATGCATGGCAGATGAAGTATAATGTGGATAAATGTGAGGTTATCCACTTTGGTGGTAAAAACAGAGAGACAGACTATTATCTGAATGGTGACGGATTAGGAAAAGGGGGTGTCATGGTACATCAGTCATTGAAGGTTGGCATGCAGGTACAGCAGGTGGTTAAGAAAGCAAATGGCATGTTGGCCTTCATAGCGAGGGGATTTGAGTACAGGGGCAGAGAGGTGTTAGTACAGTTGTGCAGGGCCTTGGTGAGACCACACCTGGAGTATTGTGTACAGTTTTGGTCTCCTACCTTGAGGAAGGACATTCTTGCTATTGAGGGAGTGCAACGAAGGTTCACCAGACTGATTCCCGGGATGGCGGGACTGACCTATCAAGAAAGACTGGATCAACTGGGCTTGTATTTACTGGAGTTCAGAAGAATGAGAGGGGATCTCATAGAAATGTTTAAAATTCTGACGGGGTTAAACAGGTTAGATGCAGGAAGAATGTTCCCAATGTTGGGGAAGTCCAAAACCAGGGGTCACAGTCTAAGGATAAAGTGTGAGCCAATTAGGACCGAGATGAGGAGAAACTTCTTCACCCAGAGAGTGGTGAACCTTTGGAATTCTCTACCACAGAAAGTTGTTGAGGCCAATTCACTAAATATATTCAAAAAGGAGTTAGATGAATCCTTACTACTCGGGGGATCAAGGGGTATGGAGAGAAAGCAGGAATGGGGTACTGAAGTTGCATGTTCAGCCATGAACCCGTTGAATGGCGGTGCAGGCTCGAAGGGCCGAATGGCCTACTCCTGCACCTATTTTCTATGTTTCTATCTAACCCGTGCTGTACCTGCCCTGGGAGTGTTTGATGGGACAGTGTCGAGGGAGATTTACTCTGTATCTAACCCCGTGCTGTACCTGCCCTTTGTTTATTGCTTTCCCTCTTTCCCTCAGATCCTGGCGAGTTTGCGCAGTGTGAGAAACAACTTCACTGTTCTGGCCAACACTCAAGGACCTCCTAATAAGTGAGTATCAGGTATCTGCTGCAGTCAGCCAATCACAGCACACGGTGTAGACCAGTCACAAACCAATTCTGTGATTGGCTAAGGGGAAAACATGATAACTGCTCACCACCCAATCAGAAGTGCAGATGCAAGTGTTGTGACTTTTCTGTGACCTATCACAGCTTAGATAGAATTCCATCGAATGTTCAGCACGGAAACAGGCCATTTGGCCCATCTGGTCCATGCTCCACACGAGCCTCCTCCCACTCTTACCCCCCATAGCCCCTCTCTGTATGCCTCAACCCTCCTCTTAAACACATCAACCTATCTTCAATCCTTTCTGTGCCAGCACCTGCCCTATATTCCAACTGTGACTTCAAAAGCTCTTCATTGGTTGTTAAATGCTTTGGGAAGTCCTGGGTGCAGGAACAGCATTATATCAATGCAAGTTTATTCTTTCTTTAAATTAATTGCTCATAAATACTTCATTTGATCTCTTAATAACTATCTTATGGTTGTGTCCACTTGTTCTGCACTCACCCACAAGTGGGAACAGTGTCTCCACATCCACCCTGTCGAAACTCCTCCTAATGTGGAGCCCTGCAGCAGGTCTCCTCTCAGTCTTCTCTTCTCCAGAGATGCTCAGCTTGTTCTGACGATGGCAATGTTCAGTGAATGAGCACGGACCGGGACATGAACTTGGTGATTTCTGGGGGCCGAAATTCAGGTGCACCAGAAAGCTGGGGCACCGATGAGCTTTTAGCTATCACTCATCCGCTGGAACTCTTGGTGTGGTGAGTAGATCCATTGTCAGGACTTTGGCTAATGGGGGCAGGCCTTCGACTCAAAGCCAGGCCGATTGGCTAAAAATGGGTCGGTGGGGCCGTCCGCCGCTGTCAATCAGCGTGGTGATGTCACAGCGCGTGTGCGTCACCGCCCTCTCTCCCCTCTGTTAAAGGGGAGAGATGTGATCACTTTTTAACTTTGGCCACTGGGCCACCAGGGAGGGTTGTGGCAGGGCCAGCGGCCTGGCTCCCAAGGGGAACATAAGAACATAAGAATTAGGAACAGGAGTAGGCCATCTAGCCCCTCGAGCCTGCTCCGCCATTCAACAAGATAATGGCTGATCTGGCCGTGGACTCAGCTCCACTTACCCGCCCGCTCCCTGTAACCCTTAATTCCCTTATTGGTTAAAAATCTATCTATCTGTGACTTGAATACATTCAATGAGCTAGCCTCAACTGCTTCCTTGGGCAGAGAATTCCACAGATTCACAACCCTCTGGGAGAAGAAATTCCTTCTCAACTCGGTTTTAAATTAGCTCCCCCGTATTTTGAGGCTGTGCCCCCTAGTTCTAGTCTCCCCGACCAGTGGAAACAACCTCTCTGCCTCTATCTTGTCTATCCCTTTCATTATTTTAAATGTTTCTATAAGATCACCCCTCATCCTTCTGAACTCCAACAAGTAAAGACCCAGTCTACTCAATCTATCATCATAAGGTAACCCCCTCATCTCCGGAATCAGCCTAGTGAATCATCTCTGTACCCCCTCCAAAGCTAGTATATCCTTCCTTAAGTAAGGTGACCAAAACTGCACGCAGTACTCCAGGTGTGGCCTCACCAATACCCTGTACAGTTGCAACAGGACCTCCCTGCTTTTGTACTCCATCCCTCTCGCAATGAAGGCCAACATTCCATTCGCCTTCCTGATTACCTGCTGCACCTGCAAACTAACTTTTTGGGGACCCCCAGGTCCCTCTGCACCGCAGCATGTTGTAATTTCTCCCCACTCAAATAATATTCCCTTTTACTGTTATTTTTTCCAAGGTAGATGACCTCACACTTTCCGACATTGTATTCCATCTGCCAAACCTTAGCCCATTCGCTTAACCTATCCAAATCTCTTTGCAGCCTCTCTGTGTCCTCTACACAACCCGCTTTCCCACTAATCTATCTGTCATCTGGAAATTTTGTTACACTACACTCTGTCCCCTCTTCCAGGTCATCTATGTATATTGTAAACAGTTGTGGTCCCAGCACCGATCCCTGTGGCACACCACTAACCACTGATTTCCAACCCGAAAAGGACCCATTTATCCCGACTCTCTGCTTTCTGTTCGCCAGCCAATTCTCTATCCATGCTAATACATTTCCTCTGACTCCGCGTACCTTTATCTTCTGCAGTAACCTTTTGTGTGGCACCTTATCGAATGCCTTTTGGAAATCTAAATACACCACATCCATCGGTACACCTCTATCCACCATGCTCGTTATATCCTCAAAGAATTCCAGTAAATTAGTTAAACATGATTTCCCCTTCATGAATCCATGTTGCGTTTGCTTGATTGCACTATTCCTATCTAGATGTCCCGCTATTTCTTCCTTAATGATAGTTTCAAGCATTTTCCCCACTACAGATGTTAAACTAACCGGCCTATAGTTACCTGCCTTTTGTTTGCCCCCTTTTTTAAACAGAGGCGTTACATTAGCTGCTTTCCAATCCGCTGGTACCTCCCCAGAGTCCAGAGAATTTTGGTAGATTATAACCAATGCATCTGCTATAACTTCCGCCATCTCTTTTAATACCCTGGGATGCATTTCATCAGGACCAGGGGACTTGTCTACCTTCAGTCCCATTAGTCTGTCCAGCACTACCCCCCTAGTGATAGTGATTGTCTCGAGGTCCTTCCTTCCCACATTCCTGTGACCAGCAATTTTTGGCATGGTTTTTGTGACTTCCACTGTGAAGACCGAAGCAAAATAATTGTTTAAGGTCTCAGCCATTTCCACATTTCCCATTATTAAATGCCCCTTCTCATCTTCTAAGGGACCAACATTTACTTTAGTCACTCTTTTCCGTTTTATATATCGGAGTCCCCTCCCCCCTCCCAGCCACCGGAGGGTCCCCTCCATTCTCCCACTGGAGGATCCCCTCCCCTCTCCCACTGGAGGATCCCCTCCCCTCCCCCACCACCGGAGGGTCCCCTCCCCTCCCCCACTGGAGGATCCCCTCCCCTCCCCCACTGGAGGATCCCCTCCCCTCCCCCACCACCGGAGGGTCCCCTCCCCTCCCCCACGACCGGAGTATCCCCTCCCCTCCCCCACCACCGGAGGGTCCCCTCCCCTCCCCCACTGGAGGATCCCGGCGGATTTGCAGCCGATTCTCTTTGGCTGAGGTTGTGGGTTGTTTATGTGTGGGCTGCCTCTGGTGCTGGCGAACGGTACCATTGGTTACGAGGAACACTGTTGCACTCAGACTGAACCTCAAACACATTCAGCATGAACAGTCACTCACAGGGAGAATACACATGCTCAGTACTCCCTCCAGTCCTGAGCACTCCCTCTGCATTAACATTGATATCCCAGGATTTGTCTGCCTAGATTCTGAATGCTGGGAAACAGTCCACATACCAGATTAAAGGCAGGCATGGTGAACAGCTTGAACCTGCCTGCCTGCTCCCCTCGGTGCTGTGGTGTAGTGTTTGCTATCGCCCTCCAGAGGGCGGTACCTGCCTGCACCGACTGGGGCCAGTGCAAGTGAGATGCAGACACTGAGTTACTGCAGGCTAATTTCAGGCAGTGTGGGTACTGTCTGTTAGAACCAACCCGGTGGGACACTCAGAATCACTGATGATCCAATGAAAAATAGCCACCAATAATAAAGTAATACCAACATTAAATCAGGGAGTGGAAACACTATACCACGATTTACTCTGTGTGTCCGTGTGCTGTGTCTGTGTGTCTCCATTCCTTGCATTTCTGTGTGTATCGTGTCTGCGTGTCATCATCATAGGCAGTCCTTCGGAATCGAGGAAGACTTGCTTCCACTCTAAAAATGAGTCTTTAGGTGGCTGTACAGTCCAATACGAGAGCCACAGACTCGCAGGTGGGACAGACAGTGGTTGAGGGAAGGGGAGGGTGGGACTGTTTGCCACACGCTCCTTCCGCTGCCTGCACTTGATTTCTGCATGTTCTCAGCGATGAGACTCGAGGTGCTCAGCGCCCTCCCAGATGCACTTACTCCACTTAGGGCGGACTAGTCTTTGGCCAGGGATTCCCAGATGTTAGTGGGGATGTTACACTTTATCAGGGAGGCTTTGAGGGTGGCTATTTTTCATTGGATCATCAGTGATTCTGAGTGTCCCACAGGGTTCGTTCTAACAGACACAGCACCCATACTGTCAAAAATTGTCTGGGTGTATCGTGTCTGCGTGTATCCTGTCTGCGTGTTTCCTGTCTGAGTGTTTCCTGTCTGCGTGTTTCCTGTCTGAGTGTTTCCTGTCTGCGTGTATCCTGTCTGCGTGTTTCCTGTCTGAGTGTTTCCTGTCTGCGTGTATCGTGTCTGCGTGTTTCCTGTCTGAGTGTTTCCTGTCTGCGTGTATCGTGTCTGCGTGTTTCCTGTCTGCGTGTTTCCTGGCTGCGTGTGTCCTGTCTGAGTGTTTCCTGTCTGCGTGTATCCTGTCTGCGTGTTTCCTGTCTGATTGTTTCCTGTCTGCGTGTATCCTGTCTGCGTGTTTCCTGTCTGCGTGTTTCCTGTCTGCGTGTGCCCTGTCTGCGTGTGTCCTGTCTGCGTGTTTCCTGTCTGCGTGTTTCCTGTCTGCGTGTTTCCTGTCTGCGTGTGCCCTGTCTGCGTGTGTCCTGTCTGAGTGTGTCCTGTCTGCGTGTTTCCTGTCTGCGTGTTTCCTGTCTGCGTGTATCGTGTCTGCGTGTATCGTGTCTGCGTGTTTCCTGTCTGCGTGTTTCCTGTCTGCGTGTTTCCTGTCTGCGTGTGCCCTGTCTGCGTGTGTCCTGTCTGAGTGTGTCCTGTCTGCGTGTTTCCTGTCTGCGTGTTTCCTGTCTGCGTGTTTCCTGTCTGCGTCTGCGTGTGTCCTGTCTGCGTGTTTCATGTCTGCGTCTGCGTGTGTCCTGTCTGCGTGTTTCATGTCTGCGTGTATCCTGTCTGCATGTATCCTGTCTGCGTGTATCGTGTCTGCGTGTTTCCTGTCTGCGTGTTTCCTGTCTGCGTGTTTCCTGTCTGCGTGTGCCCTGTCTGCGTGTGTCCTGTCTGAGTGTGTCCTGTCTGCGTGTTTCCTGTCTGCGTGTTTCCTGTCTGCGTGTATCGTGTCTGCGTGTATCGTGTCTGCGTGTTTCCTGTCTGCGTGTTTCCTGTCTGCGTGTTTCCTGTCTGCGTGTGCCCTGTCTGCGTGTGTCCTGTCTGAGTGTGTCCTGTCTGCGTGTTTCCTGTCTGCGTGTTTCCTGTCTGCGTGTTTCCTGTCTGCGTCTGCGTGTGTCCTGTCTGCGTGTTTCATGTCTGCGTCTGCGTGTGTCCTGTCTGCGTGTTTCATGTCTGCGTGTATCCTGTCTGCATGTATCCTGTCTGCGTGTATCCTGTCTGCGTGTTTCCTGTCTGCGTGTATCGTGTCTGCGTGTATCCTGTCTGCGTGTTTCCTGTCTGCGTGTATCGTGTCTGCGTGTTTCCTGTCTGCGTGTATCCTGTCTGCGTGTTTCCTGTCTGCGTGTCTCCTGCCTGCGTGTCTCCTGTCTGCGTGTTTCCTGTCTGCGTGTATCCTGTCTGCGTGTTTCCTGTCTGCGTGTATCGTGTCTGCGGGTATCCTGTCTGCGTGTATCCTGTCTGCGTGTTTCCTGTCTGCGTGTATCGTGTCTGCGTGTATCCTGTCTGCATGTTTCCTGTCTGCGTGTATCTTGTCTGCGTGTTTCCTGTCTGCGTGTATCCTGTCTGCGTGTTTCCTGTCTGCGTGTATCTTGTCTGCGTGTTTCCTGTCTGCGTGTATCCTGTTGTGTGTTTCCTGTCTGCGTGTTTCCTGTCTGCGTGTATCCTGTCTGCGTGTATCCTGTCTGCGTGTTTCCTGTCTGCGTGTATCCTGTCTGCGTGTATCCTGTCTGCGTGTTTCCTGTCTGCGTGTATCCTGTCTGCGTGTTTCCTGTCTGCGTGTATCGTGTCTGCGTGTATCCTATCTGCGTGTATCCTGTCTGCGTGTTTCCTGTCTGCGTGTATCCTGTCTGCGTGTATCCTGTCTGCGTGTATCGTGTCTGCGTGTTTCCTGTCTGTGTGTATCGTGTCTGCGTGTTTCCTGTCTGTGTGTATCGTGTCTGCGTGTTTCCTGTCTGTGTGTATCGTGTCTGCGTGCTGTCTATGTGTTTCCTGTCTGTGTCTACCCTGTCTCTCTGTGCCTCTCTTTATATTAACTTGATTTTCTCCTTTCCTCCACAGGAGGTCTCCAGTGGCCCCACAGCCTGCTCTGTGCACCCTGTCAGGTAATGAAACCTCTTACATAGCAAAGGAAGTGAAGAGTTAAATGGGGGGTGGGAGCAGCTTGTGTCCATTGCAAACCCTGCAAGTCGGGTGTTCACAGTGTCAGCTTCAAAACCCCCCCAGAGACACTGACAGAATGCAGAATCCTGAAGTGGATGCAGTCCCCATCAAACGCTCCCAGGGCAGGTACAGCACGGGGTTAGATACAGAGTAAAGTGTCCCATCAAACACTCCCAGGGCAGGTACAGGGGGTTAGATACAGAGTAAAGCTCCCTCTACACTGTCCCATCAAACACTCCCAGGGCATGTACAGCACGGGGTTAGATACAGAGTAAAGTTCCCTCTACACTGTCCCATCAAACACTCCCAGGGCAGGTACAGCACGGGGTTAGATACAGAGTAAAGCTCCCTATACACTGTCCCATCAAACACTCCCAGGGCAGGTACAGGGGTTTAGATACAGAGTAAAGCTCCCTCTACACTGTCCCCATCAAACACTCCCAGGGCAGGTACAGGGGGTTAGATACAGAGTAAAGCTCCCTCTACACTGTCCCATCAAACACTCCCAGGGCAGGTACAGCACGGGGTTCGATACAGAGTAAAGCTCCCTCTACACTGTCCCATCAAACACTCCCAGGGCAGGTACAGCATGGGTTAGATACAGACTAAAGCTCCCTCTACACTGTCCCATCAAACACTCCCAGGGCAGGTACAGCACGGGGTTAGATACAGAGTAAAGCTCCCTCTACACTGTCCCATCAAACACTCCCAGGGCAGGCACAGCACGGGGTTAGATACAGAGTAAAGCTCCCTCTACACTGTCCCATCAAACACTCCCAGGGCAGGTACAGCACGGGTTAGATACAGAGTAAAGCTCCCTCTACACTGTCCCAACAAACACTCCCAGGTCAGATACAGCACGGGGTTAGATACAGAGTAAAGCTCCCTCTACACTGTCCCATCAAACACTCCCAGGGCAGGTACAGGGGGTTAGATACAGAGTAAAGCTCCCTCTACACTGTCCCATCAAACACTCCCAGGGCAGGTACAGCACGGGTTTAGATACAGAATAAAGCTCCCTCTACACTGTCCCATCAAACACTCCCAGTGTAAAGTCCTGTCCCCTCAGTACAGATTCATACGAGGCATGTAGTGAAGTCAAGGTCACTCTGGACCTGCACCTTTATTTCCAGCTCTGGAATGCTGCACTTGCCTGAGACCTGTCCTTATATACCTGTCTCTTGCAAGCGCACCCCTGGTGGTAAGGTATGCTGGTGGTTACAGGTCATATCTTATTACAGTCATGTATAGCATGTTAGGATACAGTTATATATAATAATGTAAGATACATGACATCACCCTCCCCCAAGGTCTTATTGTCTTTATAGGTTCAGTCTCTCAGGTGGTCTACACTCTCGCGTGAAGTGTCCGAGTTGTGGTTCAGTTGTTTGCCTTGGTGTCTGTTTTTCTTTGGGTGTGGTTGCTGGTATCTCGCCTGGGCTGTCTGTTTCGATTGGTGTGATTGTTGTTGACTCGCCTGGGCTGTCTGTTGGGATTGCCCTTTCCTCAGGTTGTTCCCTCTGTCTGTCCACCAGGTGTGGTGCGAGTTCCACATTGTAGTCTGCCTCTGGTTCCGCAGTGTTGTTGGTAAATCTGCTTTTGACTTGGTCTACATGCCTCCGGCAGGTTTTGCCATTGTCCATTTGTACTACCAGTAGCCTGTTTCCTTCCTTGCCCGTTACTGTCCCTGCAAGCCATTTGGGACCCCTATCTCATTCCATCTCCCCCTCGAATTTCTGTCACGGTACGCAGTCAGCTTACGGTGCTTTGCCTCAACGATTTCGTGCATGTCTGGGAGGATTAATGAGAGCCTTGTTTTTAAAGTCCTTTTCATCAACAGTTGCGCGGGGGGGATCCCAGTCAATGAGTGCGGACGAGATCTGTATGCCAGCAGCAGTCGCGACAGGCGACCCTGCAGCGTGGGACCTTGGATTTTAAGTATGCCTTGTTTAATGATTTGCACTGCTCTCTCCGCCTGGCCATTGGAGGCTGGCTTGAACGGTGCCGTCTTGACGTGATTTATGCTGTGGTCAATTATAAAGTCTTGGAATTCTGCGCTGGTGAAGCACGGACCATTGTCACTGACCAATATGTCAGGGATTCCGTGTGTTGCAAACATGGTTACGAGGCTCTCCACAGTGGTGGAGGTTGTACTCGAGTTTAAAATGGTGCATTCGATCCACTTTGAAAATGCACCTACAACTACGAGGAACATTTTGCCCATGAATGGGCCCGCATAGTCTACGTGCACCCGCGACCACGGTTTGGTAGGCCAGGGCCAGGGGCTCAGTGGAGTCTCCCTGTGGGCATTGCAGAGTTGGGCACAAATGGTGCACCTTCGGACGCAGAGCTCCAGGTCCGCGTCAATACCAGGCCACCAGACGTGGGATCTGGCTATGGCCTTCATGAGAACGATCCCCGGGTGCTCGCGGTGGCATGACTACTCGGCTGCCCCACATCAAGCAGTCTGCTTGTTGTGATAGCTCATGCATACATCTGTGAAAGGGTTTTAATTCCTCGGGGCAGGCATCGCGAGCCTCTGCCCAGTCACCGGTTAGGACACATCTTTTGACTAAGGATAACGTGGGGTCGCTGGCCGTCCAGGCTCTGATTTGGCGAGCCGTCATGGGCGAACCTGTGGACTCAAAGGCATTGATTGCCATGACCATCTCACAGTCCTGTTCGTCAGACCCTTCCGTGGTCGCCAGGGGTAGCCTGCTGAGCGCGTCGGCACAGTTGTCTGTGCCTGGTCTGTGCCTTATGGTATAGTCGTAGGACGCCAGCATGAGTGCCCACCGTTGAATTCGCGCCGAGGCATTGGCATTTATTGCCTTGCTCTCGGATAGGAGGGACGTGAGGGGCTTGTGGTCGGTTTCTAAGGCGAACTTGGCGAAAAGGTATTGGTGCATCTTTTTGACACCGTACACGCACGCGAGTGCCTCCTTCTCTACCATTCCGTACCCGCGCTCCGCCCGCGAAAGTGACCTGGAGGCATAAGCTATGGGTTGTAATTTGCCCGTACTATTGACATGTTGCAAAACGCACCCGACCCCATACGCTGACGCATCGCATGTGAGAACTAGCTTTTTACCTGGGTCAAAGAAAGTCAAAACACTGTTGGAACACAGAAGGTTGCGTGCCTTATTGAAGGCGCGTTCCTGGGCGTCCCCCCAAAACCAATCGCACCCCTTTCTGAGTAGCACGTGGAGAGGCTCCAGCAGCGTGCTTAAATTCTGCATAAAGTTCCCAAAGTAATTGAGTAGCCCGAGAAAGGCGCGCAGTTCTGAGACATTCTGGGGCCTGGGTGCCAGGCGAATTGCTTCTGTTTGGGACTCTGTTGGGCGGATTCCATCAGCGGCAATCCTTCTGCCCAAAAATTCAACCTCGGGTGCGAGAAACAGGCACTTGGATTTCTTGACTCGTAGGCCTACCCGATCCAACCGCTTTAGTACTTCCTCCAAATTACGGAGATGGGAGTCGGTGTCCCTGCCCGTGATAAGTATGTCGTCTTGAAATACAACCGTCCCCGGGATGGACTTGAGCAGACTCTCCATGTTGCGCTGGAATATGGCAGCTGCCGACCTGATGCCGAATGGGCATCGATTGTACATGAAAAGGCCTCGATGTGTGTTGATGGTGGTGAGTAGCTTGGATTCCTCGGTCAATTCTAGCATCATATACGCAGATGTGAGGTCTAATTTTGAGAAAAGTTTACCTCCAGCCAATGTGGCAAATAAGTCCTCCGCTCTGGGCAGCAGGTACTGGTCCTGTAGGGAGACTCTGTTTATGGTAGATTTGTAGTCCCCACAGATTCGTATGGATCCATCAGGCTTCATGACTGGGACGATGGGACTTGCCCAGTCGCTAAATTCCACAGGTGATATAATGCCTTCCCGCAGAAGCCTGTCTAGTTCGTGTTCAATCTTTTCCCTCATCACATAGGGTACAGCTCTGGCCTTGTGATGGACCGGTCTAGCATCCTGTGTGATGTAGATTTTGACTTTGGCCCCTTTGAAAGTGCCCACACCTGGCTGAAAGAGATGTTCAAATCGCTTTATAACTGTTGAGCAGGAGGTCCGTTCCTCTAATGACATGGCATGGACATCATCCCATTTCCAGTTTTGCCAGCCAGCTTCTCCCCAGCAGTGCTGGGGGGTCTCCGGGGACAATCCACAGGGGAAGTCGGTTCACTGTCCCTTTGTGTGTGACAGAGAGCATGGCGCTGCCGAGGACTGGTACGATTTCTTTGGTATAGGTCCTTAGTTTGGTGTCGACCCTTGTGAGTTTTGGTCTGTCTCTTTTATGCGGCCACAGTTGTTCAAATTGTTGAGCACCCATGAGAGATTGACTCGCTCCCATATCCAGCTCTATGCTGACAGATATCCCGTTGAGTAGGCCCCTCATCATTATAGGAGGCGTCCTGTTGTAGGAGCAGCGGCCATTGATCGTGTTGACCCGCTGTACATCGGTGTCCCGGGTACTATCCCCACCATCTTCTGGTCCGCTTTCCGACCCATCCGATTCATATACCAGCCGAGCTGCCGTTTTTTTGCACATGCGGGCCAAATGCCCTGTATATTCACAATTTCTGCAAACAGCCTGCTGAAATCGACATCCCCTTGACGGGTGCCCACCCTCACACCTCCAGCACAGACCTGTTCCATTGTTCAAAGTGTTCCCAAAGAATGAGCTGCGTCTGGCTGATCTCTCTTGAGCTTCTCTCAGTTTGTAGTTGATTGCTCGCATTGTGGGTTGATGAGGTGTGAACGGCCGTTCCTGTGGCCCTTGATGGCTTCTGCCTGCTGTCGAGAGCCTGTTCTCCCGGTTTTGTCCGTGTGTGGGGGTAGCAGCTTGTTTAGTGCTGTGAACTTCTTGTTCCAATATTTCGTTAGTTGTCGTACCTGCATTGTAAATCAACCTCATTTCTTCTTCCCCTACCAAGAATGTCTGTGCAACCAGTGCTGCTGCCTCTAAGGTCAGGTTCTTGGTCTCTATGAGCTTTTGGAATATGCCTGCATGGCCTAGTCCTTCAATGAAACAGTCTCTCAGCATTTCTCTCCTCATTTCATCGGAGAACTCACATAAAACTTGCCAACCTCCGAAGTTCCGCCACGAAGTCGGGTATGCTCTGGCCCACACAGCATCTGTAGTTGTAGAACCTGTGTCTGGCCATGTGTAGGCTGCTCGCTGGCTTCAGGTGGTCTCTTACCAGTGTGCTCAATTCTTCAAACGACTTGCTTGCTGGTTTCTCGGGTGCCAACAGGTCCTTCATTAAAGCGTTTGTTTTCGAGCCACAGCTGGTCGAGAGATGGGCTCTTCTCTTGTCTGCCTTATCATCACCTAACCAGTCTTTGGTTACAAAGCTTTGCTGGAGCCTTTCTATAAAGTCCTCCCAATTGTCTCCCGCATTGTACTTTTCATCTGATCCGTTGTTCGCCATTCTGTGGATTCTGTAATCCCGTAACCCGTCGCCACTGTAAAGTCCTGTCCCCTCAGTACAGATTCACACGAGGCATGTAGTAAAGTCAAGGTCACTCTGGACCTGCACCTTTATTTCACAGCTCTGGAATGCTGCACTTGCCTGAGACCTGTCCTTATATACCTGTCTCTTGCAAGTGCACCCCTGGTGGTAAGGTATGCTGGTGGTTACAGGTCATATCTTATTACAGTCATGTATAGCATGTTAGGATACAGTTATGTATAATAATGTAAGATACATGAAACCCAGGGCAGGTACAGCACGGGTTAGATACAGAGTAAAGCTCCCTCTACACTGTCCCATCAAACACTCCCAGGGCAGGTACAGCACAGGGTTAGATACAGAGTAAAGCTCCCTCTACACTGTCCCATCAAACACTCCCAGGGCAGGTACAGGGGGTTAGATACAGAGTAAAGCTCCCTCTACACTGTCCCATCAAACACTCCCAGGGCAGGTACAGCACAGGGTTAGATACAGAGTAAAGCTCCCTCTACACTGTCCCATCAAACGCTCCCAGGGCAGGTACAGCACTGTAAGGTGTGGCAAGTGTTAGGTATACAAGAACTCCACGAGGCTGAGTAATATGAGCTAAACTTAGTGTGACCTTCACTCCCTGGTTGAATATCTAAGTTCAAACCCTGGCGTGTGTGAGTTGGTCAGACCATTGCTGCACTGCACCACGGCTGGTCTGACCGGACTGTCAGGAACGGTGGGTTCATCCTCGTGATTGACAGTGAGGCCGATTGCTGGTTGGGTGTGTGTTGGTGGATCGTCGATGGTGATGTCCTCTTCAAGTCGTTCCTGGTTGTCAGTAAATCGCAATTTGGTCTGGTCTAAATGCTTTCTGCACGTTTGGCCATTTACCAGTTTGATTATAAACACCCTATTCCCTTCTTTGGCCAAAACAGTGCCAGCAACCCACTTGGGACCATGACCGTAATTCAGGACAAACACAGGGTCGTGAACATCAATGTCACGTGAAACAGACGCGCGATCGTGGTATATGTTCTGCCAGTGTCGCCGGGTTTCCACGTGATCATTGAGATCCGGGTGGATGAGGGAGAGCCTGGTTTTGAGGGCTCTCTTCATTAACAATTCTGCCGGGGGAACCCCGGTGAGTGAGTGGGGCCGCGTCCAGTAACTGAACAGATTGCGAGACAAGTGGGTCTGCAGGGAGCTGTCCATCACGCGTTTCTTGCTCTGCTTGATGGTTTGGACTGCTCGCTCCGCTTGACCGTTAGATGCGGGCTTAAACGGAGCAGACCTGACATGCTTGATGCCATTGCGGGTCATAAACTCATTGAATTCCGAGCTGGTGAAACACGGTCCATTGTCACTGACAAGGACGTCGGGCAAGCCATGGGTGGCGATCATGGCCCGGAGGCTTTCAATGGTGGCTGTGGACGTGCAGGATGACATGGTTATGCATTCAATCCATTTGGAGTAACATCTTTCCAGGACCGGCAAAATCTATGTGGATCCTGGATCACGGTTTGGAAGGCCATGAGCACAGACTCAGTGGAGCCTCCTTTGGTGCATTGCTCAGTTGCAACTAAGTGTTGCACTGATGCACGCATGACTCCAAGTCCGAGTCAATGCCGGGCCACCAAACACGCGACCTGGCAATTGCCTTCATCATGACAATGCCTGGGTGGCTACTGTGTAGGTCGCTGCCTTTTTTTGGCAAAATCACGCGATTAGCTCATAAGAGACAATCCGACTGGATGGACATTTCATCTTTGCGTCGGTGAAACAGCTTAATTTCATCTTGCATTTTCCTGGGAACTGCCATTTAGGACACAACTCTTTACTAATGATAGCACAGGATCTTGGCTGGTCCAGGTCCTGATCTGGCGAGTTGTGATGGGTGACCCCTCGCTCACAAAAGCATCCATGACCAGTAGCAAGTCTGCAGGCTGCATCATTTCAACCCCAGTGGTGGGTAATGGTAGCCGGCTGAGAGCATTAGCACAGTTTTCAGTGCCTGGTCTGTGGCGGATAACATAGTCATAAGCGGATAATGTTAGTGCCCATCATTGGATGCGGGACGAAGCGTTGGTATTTATACCTTTGCTCTCTGAAATGAGCGGCTGTGGTCAGTTTCAAGCTCAAACCGAAGTCCAAATAGGTATTGGTGCATTTTCTTAACCACATATACACATGCTAACGCCTCTTTCTCAACCATATTATAGGCTCTCAGCTTTATTCAGACTTCTCAACGCGTAAGCAACTGGTTGGAGGTTGCCCGGTACATTGGCTTGCTGTAACACACAGCTGACCCCAGACGATGAGGCGTCACAAGCCAGCACTAAACGTTTACATAGGTCATAGTGTACAAGTAACTTATTTGAACATAGCAGGTTCCTGGTCTTCTCAAAGGCTGTGTCTTGAGATTTGCCCCAAACCCAGTCGTCACCCTTACGTAGCAACATGTGCAAAGGCTCTAACAACGTGCTCAACCCGGGTAGAAAGTTACCGAAATAGTTGAGGAGTCCCAGGAACGAACTCAGCTCCGTCACATTCTGTAGTCTGGGTGCATTCTTGATGGCCTCTGTCTTTGAGTCCGTGGGCCTGATGCCGTCTGCTGCAATCTTTCTCTCCAAAAATTCGACTTCTGGCTCCAGGAAAACACACTTGGAGTGTTTCAGCCTGAGTCCCACTCTGTCTCGACGACTTAGAACCTCTTCCAGGTTGTGCAGGTGTTCGATGGTGTCACGACCGATGATCAGGATGTCGTCTTGAAACACAATGGTGCGTGGAACAGATTTCAACAAACTCTCCATGTTTCTCTGGAAAATGGCTGCAGCCGAGCGAATCCCGGAAGGGTCCCTGTGGTATATAAACAGCCCTTTGTATGTGTTGATGCACGTCAGTCTTTTCAAAGATTCAGCCAGCTCCTGTGTCATGTAGGTGGAGGTTAGGTCCAACTTGGTGAACAACTTCCCCCCCCCCGCC
>NW_027252389.1:0-25912 GCF_044704955.1 Pristiophorus japonicus | reverse complement strand
GACAGAGAGATAGAGACACTGACAGAGACACACTGCGCGGTGAGGGGGGGGGGGGGGGGGGGGGCATCCCAGCATGCTGTTGGAGGGCTCCCGGTGCTGCAGTCGCTCAGTAGAAAATGTTTTATTTATTGATGTTTTTTTAAAAAAATTGTTTCTTATTAATTTTTTTTTGATTGATTTATTGGTTGATTTATTGATGTTTTTATCATTTATTATTGATGATGGCTCTTTATTTGTAAAACTGAAGTGTTTAATGTTTGTAAACTTACCTTTAAACCCCCCTCCGCCATTCCCTACGCCTGATTTGTAACCTACGCCTGATTTTCTAAAGTGTAGACAAGGTTTTTTCGAGCGTACAAAAATCTTCACTTACTCCATTCTAAGTTAGTTTGGAGTAAGTTTTCACTGACGAAACTTTGAAAACAGACGTAAGTGGCTGGACACGCCCCCTTTTGAAAAAAAAATTCTGTTCCAAAGTGAAACTGTTCTAACTGACTAGAACTGGAACAAACTAAATGTCGAGAATTCCGATTTCTAAGATACTCCGTTCTACACCAGTTGCTCCTAAAAATCAGGAGCAAATCATGTGGAAACTTGGGGCCCACATTAGCAGTCCTCCAGCACCATGTGCAAATCCAAAGAGGACTGGAAAATGATGGTCAAAGCCTCTGCTATTTCCTCTTTTGATTAGCTCAACAGCCTGGGATTTCATCTGGGCCTGGGGACTTATCTACTTTCAAAACTGCTAAACACCTTAATACCTCCTCTCTTTATTCCATCCAGAATTTCACACTCCTCCTCGATAGCAGTATCTGCATTGCCTCTTTCCTTTGTATAAACACACGCAAAGTATTCATTAAGAACCATACCATCATCTTCCATGTCCACACAGAGATTACCCTCATGGTCTCTAATAGGCCCTACCCTTTCTGTAGTTATTCTTTTGCTCTTAATATATTTATAGAACATCTTTGGGTTTTCCTTGATTTTACTTGCCAAGAATTTATCATGCTCTCTCAGCATTCCTAATTTTAAATTAAACTGCACGCAGCCAAAGATCAACACTGATAATCCTGCCAACTAACATTGCAGGGTGAGCAGCCACTACAGTAACTCTGCATGTGAAAGATTCCAAAAAGGTTTATTATTTTACTTACTTCCAGAACTGCCTCAACACTAATTATCATCATGGTGTCAGCCCCCAGTGCCTGACCTAATTCATCTCTGACCGACTATAGTGCTCCTACGAGGTACTCTCTCAGTGGCCGCAGCATGGGAGGTGGAAGGCTGCTGTCACCCAAAGGAACATTGGGAACAGGAGTAGGCCATTCAGACCCTCAATTAGATCATAGCTATTCTGTACCTCAACTCCATTTACTCACCTTTGCAACATATCCCTTAGTACACTAAATGAACAAAAATATATTGATCTGAGTCTTGAAAGCTCCAATTTACATAGTTCCCACAGCCTTTTGGGGATGGAGTTCCAGATTTCCACTAATACTGTGTAAAAAAAGTATTTCTTGATTTTGCTCCTCAATGGCCTATCTGTAATTTTAAGATTTTGCCCCCTTGTTCTGGGTTCACCCACCAGGGTAACTAGTTTCTCTGCATCTACCCTATCAAATCCTTTTAACATCATAAATGCTTTGATCAGATCACCTCCCAATCTAATATACTCAAGCGAATAGAAGCCAAGTTTGTGCAACAAAGTAAACTCAAGGGTTCCTGAGATGTTCGTGGTCGGTGAC
The DNA here is from genome assembly GCF_044704955.1 of Pristiophorus japonicus. Classification (NCBI taxonomy): domain Eukaryota; kingdom Metazoa; phylum Chordata; class Chondrichthyes; family Pristiophoridae; genus Pristiophorus; species Pristiophorus japonicus. The sequence goes on along the minus strand of NW_027252389.1, from coordinate 24,161 downwards.
CTCTAGGAGCTGGATCCCAAGAGGGACCGGCTGCAGACTGCAGCAACTCGGTGGGACATGTTTACAAGGCCAGGCCTTTGCTCAATTTATATTGTCAAAAGCTGTTGAGAGGCATGAACTGGAAGTTTTCCAGCACAGTTGCAACCAATTGACATCAGCTCTATCTCTCTATCCCTCACTTCTATTGACCCCTCCACTGCCTCTGTGTTGACAGCCTGCTTGTCTGACATCCAGTTTTGGATGATTGTTAACTTACAACAACAAAACTCTGAAGATTTTATGCATGTCTTTGGTCCCCATTACAAACTCCGCTCCCTCACCACCGACTCTATCTCCCTCCCAGCCATTGTCTCAGGCTCAACTGAAGTGTGCGCACCCTCAACGTCCAATCCAACCCTGAGCTGAGTCTCTGACCCCGTGTCCTCTCCATCACACAGACTGCCGAATTCAACATTGCCACCTCCATCTCCACCTCAGCCCACCTGCTACTGAACCCCTCATCCATGAGTTTGTCACCTCCACTATTGATTATACAATGCTTTCCTGGCCGGCTACTTATATCTTATCCAATAGGGAGTGCAAGTGATCCGTCCATCAGATCCCAGTCGGATCGGCCACAAATGTTACAGGAATAAGTCGTGACAAGGTAGTGTAGCCCCTAGGGCCCTCTACATAGCCTGTCTGTGCCCTGTGTCACCCAAACCCCCTGTGCTGAAAGGTGTAGCAGTAACACTACAATACCAGAATGTACAGCCATACCGACACACTCCCTGCACCAGTGTCAGCCCCTCGAGTACATTCAAAACAAAAAGTACAGCAACGGTACCGATATGTAAAACTGTAAATGTCTGGTGTTTGAGAGATTAGAATTAATATCTCCTTATCGCTGTTCAGAATCGTTTGTTGATCACACCTGATCCAAATGTATTTAGTAACCAGAGCCGGTGATAAGTCGCTGTGCAGTATTATCAATCACCTGATCCCAGTGTCACCATTCAGATAGTTTCCAGTATGAATAATTGGAGATCAAAGGTCTCTCTGATGGTTATTAAACTTACTCTCCTTCAGCTGTGAAATGTCAGTCCTAAGTTGAGCGAGTGAGCTTCTTGTCTGCCCAGACAATCCTGTAACTGAAAGAGGAAAAAGACTTTCGATCATGTGGCACTGTTTGTAGAGCAAGATCAATTTTACTTTTGAATTATGACAGATTTTCACAGAGAAAACAGGCAAAACTATTTCCACTGGTACTTGGTACTCGAGAGTGTCGATTGAAAATGATCACTGACACAATGAAGGGAGAGGTTAGGAACTGTTTTATGCAAACGGTTTTGAAGACATGGAATGCCCGACCAGAAATAGTGATGGAAGCTGAATCCAGATCAGAATCCAACTTTTAAAAGGGACTTGATTAGATATTTCAAAAAGAAAATTTAGAAGGGTATGGAGATGGGGCAGGTAAAAGAGACAGCTCACGTGGTGGGCTGAATGGCCTCCTGTGCTGTAACATTCTATTGATTTTAATTGTACAGTACATGGACACTGGTTTATTATCTTATTCATTTTCTTCACTGGAAATTCCCCCAATGTGTTCACAGCATAAAAATCTGTCGTGCTTTTATAATTGGTCCCTGGGAAATGTGAACCAATCAAATCCACTTATACTTGAATGGTTCATAATGTCAACCAATCAAAATACACGTCAGTGTCAGATGCACTGGAGATCAATCCTTGAAGAACGAGCAGACCATCTGAAAAACTAGAGACCCCCTTTGACTTGGAGATGCTGATTGTCATTTAACACTTAACGTTACTCTTTATCTGGGAAAGTTCCATCTTGACATCAGCCACTGCTGCTTTCATTTCACTAAACATCTGTGGAACTGAAATGGAAGAAAAGCTTTAGATCTCAACCCAGAAAAACACTGTAGCACAGGCTAGAATAGTTTGTACACAAATGGCAGCTAAGAGGCTGTTCTGGTGCTAGATTGGAGTTTAATGATATCGTAAATAGACTAATGGTCCCATCAGCTGTGTCTCAGTGGGTCGCATACTCACCTCTGAGTCAGAAGGTTGTGGGTGCAAAACCCACTCCAGGGACGAGCACATAAATCTAGGCTGACACTCTAGCGCAGCGCTGAAAGAGCACTGCGCTGTCGGAGGTGCCATCTTTCAAATGAGACGTTAAACTGAGGCCCCGTCTGCTCTCATGTAAAAGATCCCATGTCACTATTTCGAGGAAGAGCAGGGGAGTTATCCCCGGTGTCCTGGCCAATATTTATCCTTCGATCAACATCACTAAAACAGTTTCTCTGGTCATTATCTCATTGCTGTTTGTGGGAGCTTGCTGTGCGCAAATTGGCTGCCGCTTTTCTCATACTACAACAGTGACTACACTCAAAAAGTCCTTCATTTACTGTAAAGTGCTTTGAGATGTCCGGTGGTCATGAAAGGCACTTTATAAATATAAGTCTTTGTTTCTTCATCATCATCATTATTCTTGCTGGCTGTTGACTTTGATGTTCCCTCTTACACGAGGTAAGGATGTGCATTTGTTTGAGAGTTCTGAACACATAACACAATTGTGAGGAGGGCAAGGTGAATGCACAGGTTCTCGGGCTCAAGTAGAATACAGACATAGTGAAAGGCTCGTGCACGGATGGATTTAAACATGATTATGAGAATTTTAAATTGGAGGCATTGGGGGACCTGGAGCCAATGTAGTTCAGCAAGGACAAGGGTGATAAGTAAGTGAGACTTGGGATGTGGGACACGATATGGGCAGTAGTGTTTTAGATGAGCTGAAGATTACGGAGAGTGCAACATTGGAGGCTGGGCAGGGGAACAGCTGAGTCTGGAGGGGCAGAGACATGGATGAGGGTTTCAGCAGCAGGTGGTGGGTGATGTTCCAGAAGTGGAAGTAGGCAGTCTCCGTGATGCAAAGGATATGGGGTTGGAAGCTCAACTCAGGGTCCAATAGAATGCTGAGGTTGTGAATATTTTGGGTCAGCCTGAGACAATGACCCTGATAATAACTTGTGTTTGGAGTGGGGGCTGCAATATCGGGTGGGAAACCGAGAAGGAATTTCAGTACGTCTGTCCGTGGCATTTTAACATAGCCACCTCTTTATCATTTTACTTCCGGGTTTGGGGTTGAATGTGCGGTACCGGGAGTGGTGTGGGCCCACCTGACATTATCCCAACTCCAGTATTTAAAGATCCAATCCAAAGATGGAATTTGGAGGAGTTGGGAGATTTTGCAGAGAGATGGCCATCGTACAAGATGGGCTCAGGACCCTCAAAGGCTGTGCCTCACTTTAATGATGCATCGCTCGATGTACGGAGAATGCTGTCAGGAGCCAGAGAGAGATCCTATTCGCCAGCAACAGACAGAAGAAACCATCTGCTGGCAGAAAGGAGGCATGGCTGGAGGTGGCCCAGGAGGTCAGCAGCAGCAGCATTGTGCCATGCTCCTGGATTCAGTGCAGAAAGTGCTATAATAACCTAACCAGGTCAGGAAAGGTGAGTACAGTTCCACATTCACCTACATCCTGTTGTGCACATCATATCCTCACCAACCCCCCACCCCCGCAACCTTGTCAAGCCTACTCCATCACTTTACTGCTCACACCACCTATCTTGCGACTGCACCCATCCTTCTCTTTCTATGCCCTTCCTCACATCCCATCTATCCATCCATCACTGACACACACCCTGATCCTTATGCAATGTGATGCTTCTCGCTGATAGTCGCCCTCACCAAATGCCCTCCATCCATCCGGTGAACACATGTCATTACAATCACGCAAGGGTCTGGTCTTTGCCCCGTTGCAGGAGAAGAGAGCACAGAACTTGAGGGGGAGGGAGAGAGCTGGAGATGGGCCTCCAGACACCTCACAGTTAACAAGTGCAGAGGAGGAAGTGCTGGAGATCAGCATCATCTCGGCGTCCCTGGCTATCAGAGATGGGGAGATTGTGACCTCCCAGTGACCTGGTGACAGAATTAAATATCAGCGACTCACACATCATTCGTGTTGTTGGAATTCAGTAGCAAATTAAATATGATCATCTTCATAATGCTAAGTTCCAACATTGTGACTGTTATATATGTGGACTTGTATTTACTCTGTACAGCCATCAGAGGGCTCTTCCCCTGGAGTCCCAAGGGATCCCATAATCACTTGGGAGCACAGGCATTTAAGGAGGCTTCACAGGTTGTAGAGGAACTCTGGAGACCTGCAATAAAAGACTAAGGTCACACTTTACTTTGAACTCTCAGTGTTCAGTCTGACTCTTTCTCCATACACTACAACTGGCGACGAGATACAGATAACGAACCCAAAGATGCAGAGAACAGTGGGCATCTTGGAGAAATTTTCAGAGGGAGATGATTGGGAAACATTTGTGGAGCGACTCGACCAATACTTCGTGGCCAACGAGCTAGATGGGGAAGAGAGCGCTGCCAAACAAAGGGCGATCCCCCTCACCGTCTGTGGGGCACCAACGTATGGCCTCATGAAGAATCTGCTCACTCCAGTGAAACCCACGGAGAAATCGTACGACGATTTGTGCACACTGGTCCGAGAGCTTTTGAACCCGAAGGAAAGCGTTCTGATGGCGAGGTACGTGTTCTACACCTACGAAAGGTCTGAAGGCCAGGAAGTAGAGAGTTATGTCACCGAGCTCAGATGCCTTGCAAATTTGAAGGACATTTAGAGCACATGCTCAGAGATTTTTTCGTACTTGGCATTGGCCAAGAAACTATACTTCACAAACTTTTGACTGTGGAGACCCCAAACTTGAATAAGGCTATAGCGATAGCCCAGGCATTCATTGCCACCAGTGACAATCCGAAGCAAATCTCTCAGCACACAAGTGCTGCTACAAGTACTGTGAACAAAGTGATGTTGTTTTCGAATTGTAACATACAGGGCAGGTCACACATACCTGCAGCTGCACGTCCGCAGATGACTCAGAGTCCACCATCAAGGATGATGAATGCTACGCCATTAGCACCTTGTTGGCACTGCGGGGGTGATCATCGTTTCCATTCATGCTGATTCAAAGAGTTCGTTTGCAAGGGCTGTGAAACAATGGGACACCTCCAACGAGCGTGCAGGCGAGCTGCAAAGCCTGTTAAACCTTGAAACCACCATGTTGCAGAGGAGGATAGATCCACGGAGGATCACGACGAAGAAGAGCCTCGGATCAAGGAGGCAGAGATACATGGAGTGCACACATTCACCACGAATTATCCCCTGATAATGCTGAATGTTAAACTAAATGGACTCCCAATGTCAATGGAGCTGGGCATGGGTGCAAGCCAGTCCATTTTGGGCAAAAAGTCTTTTGAAAGGTTGTGGTACAACAAGACCTCAAGACCAGTCTTACCTCGAGTTCCCAGGAAACTAAGATCTTACACTAAAGAACTGATTCCTGTAATCGGCAATGCTACCGTAAAGGTCTCCTACAATGGAGTGGTGCACAAGCTACCACTCTGGGTTGTACCGGGTGATGGTCCCACTCTGCTCGCAGGAGCTGGCTGGGAAAGATACGCTGGAACTGGGATGACATCCGAGCGCTATCGCCCGCTGACGACACCTCGTGTGCCCAGGTCTTAAACAAATTTCCTTCGCTGTTCAATCCAGTCATCGGGAAATTCCAAGAAGCAAAAGTGCAGATCCAACTAATTCCGGGGGCGCGAACCATCCATCACAAGGCGAGAGCAGTACTGTACATGATGAGAGAAAGGGTAGAGATCGAGTTAGACCGGCTGAGTTCACCGATCGAGTTCCGCGAGTGGGCCAGTCCTATTGTCCCAGTCCTCAAGGGAGATGGCTCTGTCAGAATCTGTGGCGATTACAAAGTAACTATCAATCATTTCTCCCTTCAGGACCAATACCCACTACCAAAGGCCAACGACCTCTTTGCAACGCTGGCGGGAGGAAAGACGTTCAAGAAGCTGGATCTGACTTCAGCCTACATGACGCAGGAACTGAAGGAATCATTGAAGACCCTCACCTGCATCAACACGCACAAAGGTCTTTTTGTTTATAACAGATGCCCGTTTGGAATCCGATCAGCGGTGGCAATATTCCAGAGAAACATGAAAAGTTTACTGAAGTTGGTCCCACATACCGTGGTCTTCCAGGACGACATCTTGGTCACAGGTCGTAACACCTGCAGAACCTGGAGGAGATTCTTAGTCGACTCAACCGCGTGGGGCTCAGGTTAAAATGCTCGAAGTGCGTTTTCCTGGCACCTGAAGTGGAATTCTTGGGAAGGAGGATTGCAGCGGACGGCGTCAGGCCCACCAACACGAAGATGGAGGCAATCGAGAATGCACCGAGGCCACAGAACGTGACGAAGCTGCGGTCATTTCTGGGACTCCTGAATTAATTTGGTAACTTCTTACCGGGTCTCAGCACACTGCTAGAACCACTGCATGTCTTACTCCAGAAAGTGGGCGAATGGGTTTGGGGCAAAAGCCAAGAAAATGCCTTTGTAAAAGCAAGAAAATTGTTAAGCTCAAACAAATTGCTTGTGTTGTATGATCCATGTAAGCGTTTGGTACGAGCATGTGATGCGTCGTCGTATGGCGTTGGGTGTGTATTGCAACAAGCTAACGATTTCGGGAAACTGCAACCGGTTGCTCATGCATCCAGGAGTCTGTCTAAGGCTGAGAGAGCTGACAGCATGATTGAAAAAGAAGCGTTAGGGTTTGTCGATGGCGTAAAGAAAATGCATCAATACCTGTTTGGGCTAAAATTCGAATTGGAAACTGACCATATACCACTTATATTCCTGTTTTCTGAGAGTAAAGGGGTAAATACCAATGCATCGGCCCACATCCAGAGATGGGTGCTCAAATTGACCGCATACAACTGCGCCATCTGCCACAGGCCAGGCACAGAAAACTGCACCGATGCTCTCAGTAGGCTGCCATTGCCCACCACAGGGGTAGAAATGGCGCAGTCCGCAGATCTGGTTATGGAAGCATTTGAGAGTGAGCAATCACCCGTCACTGCCCGGCAGATCAAACCTGGACAAGCCAGGACCCTTTATTATCTCAATTCAAAAGCTGTGTGCTTCACGGGAGCTGGTCCAGTGTCCCAGTGGAAATGCAGGAAGAGATAAAGCTGTTTCAGCGGTGCAAAGATGAAATGTCTATACAGGCAGACTGCTTTCTGTGGGGCAATCGAGTAGTGATCCCCAAGAAGGGCAGAGACACCTTCATCAATGACCTCCACAGTACCCACCCAGGCATCGTGAGATGGAAGCAATAGCCAGATCCCACGTGTGGTGGCTCGGTATCGATGCGGACTTTGAGTCCTGCGTTCACAGATGTAATACATGCTCGCAGTTAAGCAATGTACCCAGGGAGGCGCCGCTAGGTTTATGGTCTTGGCCCTCCAAACCGTGGTCCAATGTACACCTCGGCTATGCAGGGCCGTTTCTGGGTAAAATGTTCCTTGTGGTTGTAGACGCATACTCCAAGTGGATTGAATGTGAGATAATGTCGACCTGCACGTCCCCTGCCACTACTGAAAGCCTGGGGGCCATGTTTGCTACTCACGGCTTACCCGATGTCCTGGTGAGCGACAATGGGCCATGTTTTACCAGTGCTGAGTTCAAAGAATTCATGACCTGTAACGGGATCAAACACGTCACATCTGCCCCGTTTAAACCAGCGTCCAATAGTCAGGCAGAGAGAGCAGTGCAAACCATCAAGCAAGGCTTGAAGAGGGAAACTGAAGGTTTACTGCAGACTCGCCTATCCCGAGTCCTGCTTAGCTACCGCACGAGACCCCACTCACTCACTGGGATCACTCCTGCTGAACTGCTCATAAAAAGAGCACTTAAGACAAGGCTCTCGTTAGTTCACCCTGATCTACATGAACAGGTAGAGAGCAGGCAGCTTCAACAAAGTGCATACCATGATAGCGCAAATGTGTCACGCGAGATTGAAATCAATGATCCTGTATTTGTATTAAATTATGGACAAGGTCCCAAGTGGCTTCCTGGCACTGTCTTGGCCAAAGAGGGGAGCAGGGTGTTTCGGGTCAAACTTTCAAATGGACTCATTCACTGGAAACACTTGGACCAAATCAAACTCAGATTCATGGACTATCCTGAGCAACCCACCTTTTTGGTCCTACCTTTTTTGATCCCCCAACATACACATCAGTGGCAACCGGCACCACGGTTGACCATGAAGCTGAACCCATCATCCACAGCAGCCCAGCAGGGCCCAACACACCAGGCAGCCCAGCAAAGCTAGCTGCACAGCAGCCCAGCGAGGGCCCAACAAATAATTCAACCACACCAGCTTTCACACCGAGACGATCAACCAGGGCAAGAAGGGCCCCAGATTGACTCACATTGTAAATAGTTGCACGATTGACTTTATGGGGGGAGTGTTGTTGTATATGTGGACTTGTATTTACTCTGTACAGTAACCAGAGGGCTCTTCCCCTGGAGTCTCAAGGGATCCCATAATCCCTTGGAAGCACAGGTATTTAAGGAAGCTTCACAGGTTGGAGAGGCACTCTGGAAACCTGCAATAAAAGACAAAGGTCACATTTTACTTTGAGCTCACAGTGTTCAGTCTGACTCTTTCTCCATACACTACAGTTACTTTGGCAGCACTAATTCATCTCTTTTGTCTCGCAAGGGCCTTCATACATGCAGCAGCAGTCAGTGGACCTCCCCGACGCTGAATTAGAGGAGCTAATTCCTTGTGAGGGTGCACCGTCACAGGATTCATGCATACCATGCACCAGTGCAGAAACTCGCAGTTCAGTGGGTCAGTTTGACAGATAGTTAGTTTTACCTGGTCACTCACAGTTCACAAGTGAGCAAGAGCAGACAGTGGTGGCAGGGTTTAACCCTCTGCAAGCTCTGCTCAGCTGGACAAAGATCATTGAGCAGCAGTAGACAAAGTGCGATGTCCACGATTGCAGAGAGAACGGATAACTCTGCCACAAGAATGAGTGGAGTGACGTCATTGAGCATTGCAAGGATGTCTTCTTCCATGGATAGATTGGCCAACTCCATGGAACATCAGTCATGGCAATCAAATGAGTCCATGCAGCCCTTGATCACATCGATACAGACTCTGGAAACCTTAAATAGGATGACAGATACCTTAGCCTTGGCCTTACCAAAGTGCTCTCCAGCACAGCGGTAACAGTGAAATGCGACTGGGCCATGAGAGGGATGATGTCAAAAGGGGACATTGAAGTGGGGAGTCCACTCAAAGAGACTCCACTTCTCACCTCTTCCCCTCTCCCCCTCCCCTCAGACAGTACCCCACATGCTGCCTCCTCTCTCGATGGCCGAGTCTGCCCCTGCACAGGTGCGGATGGAGAAGACCATGGCATGGTCTTCACCGGCTCCAGAACCCAGAGGTCGTCGGCCAAAAGCATCTCAGCGGTCAGAGCAGGTATCTGAGCCGCCTGCCTCTATCTCTGCTCAAACCACACGGGTTGCACCACGTGGGAGCGATACTAAAAGGAAGAGTAAATCTTTGTATTTCACCAAGGGGATGTACATGCGGTCCCGGCCTGTAAGACCATCAGCAGGCCGGGGCCATACGAGCAAGCAGCATGCAGCGGCATACCACTGCAGCGAGCAGCGCGTGCTGCTGCAGGAGGGCGACGACTGACTGCAGTGTGGGCAGGTACAGCAGGAGTGGCGAGGTCGGGGCGAAGGAGTGGTAAGAGTTTGTAGAGGGATGTGATCGGGGTCCAGGAGAGGCGAGGGCCCAGGGGCAGCACGGGCCAGCCCACACTGCGATATGTGTGCGCACTAGGTCCTTGCAACAGAGCTGGTCTCCAGTCGTCTTGGTTAACCCTTGCCACTGGACCAAGACCTGGCTCTGACAAGCCCATGTGGTGGCTGGTGTGCAACGGCCACCACACGTTAAAAAAATCCACGCACAGGCATCTTCCACCCTTCAAGATCCCGAATATTAGGTCCTTCTTGAAACACCTGTGAACTCATCCCTTTTCGGCGTGGAAGCAAGTCATCCTCGTTTGAAGGGACTGCCTATGATGATGATGATGCACATGGGTGTTTGAGAAAAGCTAAGGTTGTTAACTTTCCATTGTTTAGTACAATCACATAAAATGTATTACTTTGCACCTTCCTCTCATGTTACCTATTCTTGGTTGCCGGGTGGCAACTCGCCTTTTCAGTTGCTTGTTGATGAATGGGAAGACATGAATTGACCGGGATCAATGATGTGCAATGGATGGTTGGTTGGTTATAGGGTTGCTTTGTTTTAGTGGGATTACGGAGGGGGGCGAGGAGAGTGGCTGTTGGGTGTGATTGCTACATGGGTCCAGTGGTGGCATCTCACTGAACCTTACAGCTATAAGGGAACCACTGGTATCCTGGGCAACAATGTGAGAGGCTGGTGCTGCATTGGGATTGCCATATTCCTCTTCCTCCTCGAATTAGCCCGCAGACAGTGTGTGCTCAGTGCCTTGTTGCTCCTGCAGCTCCAATCCTCGCTGCTATTCAAGAATGTGCAGAGCGCAGCACACCATGATCATTCTGGACACTGGCTGGTGCGTACTGAAGGGTGCCTCCAGATCTGTCCAGGCACCTGAAGTGTATCTTGAACATGTCGATTGCTTGCTAAGTGACACATCTGGTTATCATTGGCTTTTGTTGTACTGCTCTTGGGCTTCAATGGTGGGTTTCTCACAGGTGTCACCGACCAAGTTTGAAGCGGATGTCCTGTGTCTCCTGGCCGTCATGCTTTAAGTCTGCTAGCAGGTCCAAAGACGTTAGTGAGCTTGGACTACTGCAGGATGAAAGCACGGTGGCAGCTCTCCAGGAATCTTACAGACACCTGCATGAACATTTCTTGAGGTTGTACCTCAGCTGCACATTGATGCAATGGAAGCCCTTGTGGTTGATGAATACTCCAGGTTGATCTGAGGTGCACGGATTGCCACATGTGTGCAGTCGATGACACCCTGCACCTGTGGGAAGCCAGCCAGAGACGCAAACCCGAGTGCTCACTCATTCTGACAAGCATCATCTCAGGTGAAGTTGACACAATTGCCGGCCCTGGCAAACAAGACATCACTCACCTTTCTTATACATTTGTGGGCTGCCGACTGGGAGATCTCGGATATGTCTCCGGTAGCACCTGGAACGATCCAGAGGAAAAAAGGTTGAGGACTGTGATCACTTTTACAGCCAATGGTAATGCCACCAGCTCCAGCAGGGAGCAGGTTGTCTTCGAGGAGGCTGCAGATATCTGCCAGCATCTGACGCGACAACCTGAGCCTCCTGAGATACTGCTGTTCGGAAATGTCAAGGAAACTCAGCCTCTGCCTGTGCACCCTGTTTCGTGGGTAGTACCCCCTTTCTGCTGCTCCCCTTCTATTGCTTCCTCCCTGCCGCACTCTGCCCCTCCCCCACTCTGCCCCTCCCCATCTCTGCGCCCCCCCCCCACACTCTGCCCTTCCCCCAATCTGCTGTCCAGCTACAGGTCTCTCAAGAGCAGTTGTGATAGATGATCAGTTCATGAGGAGAGGGAATAATTTACAATGACAACTAGCATGGAGCCAGGAAGGGTAGTTGGGTGGCCAGCAGTTTGCTGGGCGGGGGTCAGGAGAGCAGGAGCTGGGTCTCATGGACACGATGAGATCAGAGAGTGCAGGAGGGAAGATAGGAGAGAAACTAGACAAAGGCACAGAATCAGGACTCGGGTAGGGAAGAGCCTAGGGGCAGGTTAGGCCCAGTGTCCTAGGGGAAGGTGCGGATGCAGCAGAGGCAACTGATGGTCTCAATCTTAGTGACAAAGAAGTCATAGAATCAGTGAATGGTTACAGCACGGAAGGCCATTTGGCCCATCAAACCCGTGCTGGCTCTCTGCAAGACTCGCCCTGTCCCTGTAACCCTGCAAAATTGTTTTATTTCAGGTATTTATCCAACTCCCTTTTGAAAGCTGTGATTGAGTCTGCCTCCACCACCCTTTCAGGCCGTACATTCCAGATCCTAACCAGATCAATTAGCTCTCCGCACTCGTTGTTGCATGTGAGGATGGAGGCGGCAGAGGAGAGGGGTTTATGAGAAGGTTGATAGTGGAGAAAAGTAGCCCGGTTGTCTTTGTTCGGGATGATCCTGGAGTAGTGGGTGGCTTTGCCAGAGGAGAGTGAGGATAAATAGCACTTGATGTGGTCCTGCCAGATCTGGTGATGGATGGCTAAACTAATTGTGGGCCAGATATGCTCAATCTGTGTCCCTTGGACATGAATGATCAAAGGTGGAAGCCATGCCAGAGGAACATAAGAACATAAGAAATAGGAGCAAGAGTAGGCCATTTGCCCCTCAAGCCTGCTCCGCCATTCAATAAGATCATGGCTGATCTGATCTTGGGCTCAGCTCTACTTCCCTGCTCGCTCCCCATAACCCTTTACTCCCTTTTCGTTCAAGATCTGTCTATCTCCACCTTAAATATATTCAATGTCCCAGCCGCCACAGCTCTCTGGGGCAATGAATTCCCAGATTTACAACCCACTGAGAGAAGAAATTCCTCCTCATCTCAGTTTTAAATGGATGACCCCTTATTCTGAAACAATGCCCCCTAGTTCTAGATTCCCCCACGAGTGGAAACATCCTCTCTGCATCTACCTTGTCTAGCCGCCTCAGTATCTTATATGTTTCAATTAGATAACATCTCATTCTTCTAAACTCCAATGAGTCTAGGCCCAACTTACTCAACAATTCTTCATAAGTCAACCCCTTCATTTCAGGAATCAACTTAGTGAACCTTCTCCGACTGTACGCAATAGTCTAGGTGTGGCCTCACCAATACTGACTGCTTTGCTTTTATACTCCATCCCCTTAACAATAAAGGTCAACATTCCATTTGCCTTCTTGATCACTTGCTGTAACTGCATACTAACTTTTTGTGTTTCATGCACAAGGACCCCCAGGTCCTTCTGTACTGTACCATTTTGTAATTTCTCTCCATTTAAATAATAATTTGCTTTTTTATTTTTGCTGCCAAAGTGGATAACCTCACACTTTTCCACATTATACTCCATCTGCCAAATGTTTGCCCACTCACTTAGCCTTTCTATGTCCCTTTGCAGATTATTTGTGTCCTCCTCACAACTTGCTTTCCCACCTACCTTTGTATCATCAGCAAATTTGACTACATTACACTCAGTCCCTTCATCCAATCATTAATATAGATTGTAAATCGGCCCCAGCACCGATCGCTGTGACACCCCACTAGTTACTGTTTGCCAACCGGTAAATGACCCATTCATTGCGACTCTCTGTTTTCTGTTAGTTAGCCAATCCTGTATCCATGCTAATATATTATCCCCAACCCCATGAATGTTTATCTTGTGCAGTAACCTTTTATGTGGCACCTTATCGAATGCCTTCTGGAAATCCAAATACACCACGTCCACTAGTTCCCCTTTATCCACCCTGCTCATTACATCCTCAAAGAACTCCAGCAAATTTGTCAAACATGATTTCCCTTTCATAAAACCATTCTGACTCTGCTTGACTGTATCATGCTTTTCCAAATGTCCTGCTACTGCTTCCTTAATTATGGACTCCAGCATTTTCCTAACAACAAATGTTAGGCTAACTGGTCTATAGTTTCCTGCTTTCTGTCTGCCTCCTTTTTTAAATAAAGGCATCACATTTGCGGTTTTCCAATCTGTTGGGACCTCACCAGAATCCAGGAATTTTGGTACATTGCTACCATTGCAACCACTATCTCTGCAGCCACTTCTTTTAAGACCCTAGAATGCAATGCATCAGGTCCTGGGGACTTGTCCACCTTTAGTCCCAGTTGTCGGTAACTTGGAAGAGAGCTTTTTTCAGGAATGGATGCATAAGGAGTTCGGGGGTGCAAGGAATGGGTTGGAAATGACCTAATCAGTGATCAAATGGAAAGATCAAGGGTCTGGCTGTGAATATGGGTCGGGGATTTCTATGGAGAGAGGCGTTTGGGGATCACAGCAGGCAGTGAATTGAGAGGAAAGAGAGCGAGGATTGCTGAGATGGAGATTGAAATCACCAAGGATGGTGATTTTAACAGCTGTAAATTTCTATGATTCTATGATTCTCGGATGAGGAATTGTCCGATGCAGAGGATGAGAGAGGAAAGCAGGATGTCTATCTTAATGACAAATTCGGCGTAAGGCTTGGGTGGGGTTGGTAGAGAAGGCAGATTCTAAAAAGCGAGATATCAGAGTCATGGAGTGGTTGAGGTATCAGACGAATAGGGGAGAGACCAAGGTGTAATTTGTGGTCAGAGCCACACTACTACACTGGCAGTTTGGGTGGAGCAGGTGGTGAAGGGAAAAGCCAGGCAGGGAGGCTTCAGTAAGGGGCAAGGTCTCACCACCAGTGAGCCAAGTTTCAGTGAAAGCCATGATGTCAATGCAATCATCCACAATAAGGTCGTAGATGGCAAGGGCCTTGTTCATGAGTGAGTGGACATTCTAGAGGGAGGTGTGGAGAAGAGCAGTGATTGTATATCCACAGGCAAAGTCCAAGGGAGCAGTACTATGTGAGGTGATCGGGATGGGAAGTTGGTGCGAAGTTTGTCCGTGGCGGTGCACTGGGTGGGAAGGAAGAGGATGAAGCAGCTTGGGTTGCTACTTGTAGGGAGGCAATGATAGATTCCTCGATAGACCATTCCAGAGAAGCACAGAGGAAAGCCATGGGCTTATCCAAGGGGAATACAACTTGCTACAGTGCCAGGAGGATAGGCTGGGTTGGAGTAGGGATTGAGGGGCCAAATGAGAGTTGAGAAATGAAAGATGACAAGACTGGGTGATGGGAAGGGGAGTAGACAGGAGAGAAAGGCTGGAGAGAGGCCTGTGGACGGGTCGTTTGCAAAAACATTATTCGGACAGCTGTCGTTCCCCAATGGAGGTGGACTGAGGAGTGGCTCCCTGCAACTCCATGATGGGGCCCAGAAGCTAAAATCAAATAAAAGTATTTGAAAATGTTGACCTGCCGCTCAGGGAACAGAGGGTAAACTCTGTGAAGGTAATCAGTCCCTTCAGGATCAATCACCTCTGTGTTCATTATTCATGGCAGAATTCCTGGGCGTGTCCTGGAAAGCCCCAGACATGCCCCCAGTCAGTGCGATATAATGGGGCAGGTCTGAGCAGGGCAGCCCCTCCATTGAGCACAGTTTCCCAGGGAAGTTGAAATGGGTGGAAATTCTGCTGATCTGGCTCCGCACTAATCGCAGCCAGCAGTCACATTGCAGTTCTTCACTTCCCCACAGATCAGAATCGACCCTCGTAAATCCTTTTAAAGGGAATTAGACAGATGCTTGAAAAGGAGAAAGATTAAAGAGTGCGGGGAGTGAGCAGCAGTGGGATTAGACCAGGTGGCTGATGGGGCTCAATTTTTACCTGTAAAGGCCACTGCTTCTTACCCTCACAGCTGTAGAGTGCAGGCTCCACCCAGTCAGCTATTAAAATAGCTTAGGGTTCCTGAATACATCACAGGACTCCGAATTACATTTATTCATGAGGTTCCTTCTGAGTCAAACAAGTGCCTCAATAGCACAAGAAAACATCAGCATTACGATGTCCGTGGGCCAGTGAATGAGCAGGAACTTTACTGCTTGGATTTTAACCCCATTCCGTCCAGTCACTGCCAGACAGGAGGTAAAAGTCTCCCTAATCTGTGTGTGTCTTTGCTCCAATGCAGCAAGGAACTTCAACCCCTCCCCAGGAGTGTAAAGATGTGACCAATTAATTTACTATAAGGTGTTGTTATGTGTCCTGCCCCACACTGTCGAGTAGGATCACCTTTACTGTTACTGGTTCCCAGTCCCACTACTGAATTAATATTGGGCCAAATTGCTTCTCGGCCTTTTGTCTATGATCAAGTGTAGTATCTGTTCCTATCAGTTTAATATCCCCTATGGGGACATGATATTGAATTGATTTTTGGACAGGGAGCTGGATCAGGGGCATGCCCCGTCCACTCTATGCACCGACCTGGTATTGCAATATTTCCAGGAACGGTGCAACTTCGCCTCTCGGCCTTTTGGCCTAAGATCAAACACATTGGCGCAAAGTGATCTTTGGCGTTAGAGTTGATCTGGACCGATAAAATAAATAAATAAATAAATAAAAAATATTGGGCCAAATCTTGCTGGAGTGGGGCATCTCGCACCATGCGCCGTGAGTTAGACTTTTCCTGTCCCCTTCAGCTCAAAGGTTTTTTGCACCGTAATTTGTTGGAAATTTGAGCTCATAGCGGTACGGCGAGAGCAATGGGGCGTTGTAGAACCTTAGGGGGCAAAATTGCCCCTTTTTATAGCCCTGTTACCGCCTCCTGATCACAAATCTGGCAGGCCGCCATCTTTTTCCATTGGCTGACCCGCGTGTTAGCTCGACGATGGCGGCCCTAGCATTGTCCATACCGCCATCGTGCAGCCAGACATTCCGTCTTGTGTGCCGGGCTGCTGGTCTGGTCTCATTCTGCCCTGATGGTCAAGTGGTGGCCACAATAAGGCTATGCAGCGTGCACAATGGCTTTCCCCTTTAATGAAACTCTGTGAATGTAATCAGTCCCTTCAGTAAGTGCTACGCGGAGTATCCACATAGCGCTGGATTCAGCGCTGTGCTACCGCTCCGGCACTGCCTCCAAAGGAAATGGCGTGCCGGAGACAGCGCTCTGCTCCCTTTGACGGGCGGTAGGCCCAATTCTGCGTCATGGCAGGTCTTCCAGGCCCGGCGATAAAAGTCCCGGCTCCAGAAGATTACGGCCGCCGATTAGGGCAATTTCACAACCTTAATGGACAACGGCACCAAATGTC
Organism: Pristiophorus japonicus; assembly: GCF_044704955.1. NCBI lineage: Eukaryota > Metazoa > Chordata > Chondrichthyes > Pristiophoridae > Pristiophorus > Pristiophorus japonicus. The sequence continues at coordinate 7,327 of NW_027252389.1, read as the reverse complement.
TAAATCCTTAACCAAGGAGATTTAAGGATTGAGAACTATGAATGACTGAGAACTGTGTGTATTCAATGCCAACAAAAGATTGGATTAAGAGAGAGACGAAAGAGACAGGAAGGAAAAGCAAGCAAAAAACTGACATTTTAAATGTAACATTTGTAAAATCTCCAAAAGCAATTTAATACCTGACAGAATGAGACTTCACCACTCAATGATTCACTTTCTGGGCCAGGGAGGTTGACTGGCACTTATTAACAATGATCACATTATTAAAAGGGTACCTACGCCATTAATTACTTTTCTGAGCAGAGTTTAATGGACAATTAATGCACAAATGCAGAAACGTCAGGAAACTCACGGGGAGATTCAGGGTGAGATATTGTTTTTGCGAAGCTAATGGTGGAGTATCTTGCGGCAATGTGCAATTCACAGGCTGTCTCTCCCTCGCCACAAGATGTCGGCCGATTTGTACATTAATAGTGGCGTGCGGCATTCACATAATTACTGTTTCAGCAAATTCCGGCCCAGCACTTACATTATTAATACATGCTAATTCATGCACATCTCTGTATTAGCTTTGTTAACTAAAATTGTAGAATTCACAACAGTAAGTACCATAGCTTAAAATTTCACAAAACTTACACAGTATAACTGAAGTGCCAAGAATCACCACAGACAGCAGGATGGAGAGACCCAGGAGAATGTAGATGACCAGAGATGACTGTTTTCATCGGACACACTCTGCTGATCGCACACCATGTCCTGTAAAGTGCAAGTGCAAGTCATCACTGAAAGGATTAGAGGGAACCGCCTTGTGAAAATGACTCCAAACCTTTTCTCATTTGGACCTGGAGAAGAGGCAGAGGAGCCAAGTCTTGGTGTCAACACCGTAATTTTTAAAACTTTGCACGATTGGGCCTATCGAACGCACGTAACTTCAATTCAAGAACAAGCGGAGCAGACTCGAGGGACTGAATGGCCTATTTCTGCTCCTGCTCCTATTTCTTATGTTTATTCATCAACAGCAGGTTAGAGATCGAAACTGGGCAAAATTGAAGTGACGCACGTTATGGACAGTTACAAACAACAGTCACAAAGTACCATTTACTCGGGTACTCTGCAAGGTACAAGGAATAAAGACCATTCGTTCATCTCACACCTCTATCCTCATCATTTCTTCAACATTTCATCATCCCTCATCCAGCATCTTTACTTCAAAACCTTCCTCACAGATTTCAGTGTGAGCCAACAACACCATCAGTTAAAGGGATGGTCACGGGGGGTTTCTGACCCCACTGCATTATTCACTGTTCAGCTCTAAAATCCATCAGTTTTTCTGAAGAAATGGAATTTCCTGACAACACGTTCTCTCAACCAATGAGAAATGACCTTTTCACTGATGTTAATTCATCTGATGGTGTTAGTGAACATTGTGGGCCCTGACCTGTGTGAGAACACTATCACAGGTCGGGGCTATAAATAGAGCTGGAGTGCCGGGCCCTGGAACATCATGGCGGAGGTGCGGCAAATGAGGGTACGGGGCCCAGGGGCAGCACAGACCTGCCCACGCTGCGATATGTGTGCGCACTAGATCCGTGCAACAGAGCAGGTCTCCAGTTGTCCTGGTTAATCCTTGCCACCGGATAAAGGCCTCGCTCTGTCAAGCCCGTGTGGTGGCTGATGTACAACGGTCACCACACGTTAAAAAAATCCACGCACAGGCATCTTCCAGCCCCTCAACTGGAGTTCAGGACTGGAACATCGGGTCCTCATTGAAACAACTGTGAACTCTCGTGGCAGCAAGTCATCCTCGTTCGAGGGACCGACTATGACGATGGTTAGTGAATTCGAACTAATTAACTCAAATGCATAAACTTTATGACTATACATAAACATCAGATCACTGATGTGTACCTGGCTTCACCGCTTTGTGTTTTCTCTTAGTTGATCAGGATAAAGATCACCAACATTTTGATAAGTTGCATCTAGTTCCATATTATCAGCTGGAAGAATTTCTTGTCTTGAGAGGCGATTAAAGAAATGTGATTTCTTTGCTCAAACAGTTTCTTTTGTTGCACTTTTGGTATTTCTCTCAAAAGTCACAACTATAGATTCTGTCTGATGGACACCAAGATATTTTCACACTTTTTTTTTAATGACGGGTTGGACTTGTAGCCACCACTTCCACCACCAGTATCCTGGTGAATTTGCTTTCTGCTCTCTATGGCGTAATGTCCCTTCTATAATGGGCTGCCCAATATGCTATTGGCCTTTTTTTATAAGCTTCATTTATCTGCACTCAGATTTTCACAGAAATTCTGTATTTGAATCCACAGGTCTTTCTGTTCATAGGATTACATAGGATAAACAACACAGAAACAGGCCATTCGGCCCAACCAGGACATGCCGGCGATTATGCTCCACTCGAGCCTCCTTCCGTCTTTCCTCATCTGAATCTATTAGGTCTCCCCGCAACCTTCTTTTTTCAAGAGTAAAGAGACCCAGCCTTTCCAGATATGTATACCCTCGCATTTCTGGTATCATCCTTGTAAATCTTCTCTGTACCCTCTACAGTGCCTCGATAAGAACATAAGAAATAGGAACAGGAGTAGGCCATAGGCTCCTTGAGCCTGCTCCGCCATTCAATAAGATCATGGCTGATCTGATCATGGACTCAGCTCCACTTCCCCGCCCACTCCCCATAACCCCTTATCGTTTAAGAAACTGTCTATTTCTGTCTTAAATTTATTCAATGTCCCAGCTTCCACACCTCTCTGAGCCAGCGAATTCCACACATTTATATAACTCTGAGAGAAGAAATTTCTCCTCTATCTCTTTTATAATATGGCGATCAGAACTGTACGCAGTACTCTGATTGGTTTAACCAAGGTTCGATACAGTTTCAGCATAACTTCCCTAATTTTCAATTCTATCCCTCTAGAAATAAACCCAAGTGCTGTTTTTTTTATGGCCTTGCTAACCTGTGTCAGAACTTTTAGTGATTTATGTATTTGAACTCCGAGATCCCTTTGTTCCTCTACCCCACCTGGACTCGCAATCTCCAAGTAATAAGTGACCTCCCTATTCTTCCTACCAAAATGTAATACCTCACATTTATCTGTGTTGAACTTAATTTGCCAATTATATGCCCATTTTGCAAGTTTATTAATGTCCTCCTGTAATTTGTTGCAGTCCTCCTCAGTATTGACTATCCCAGACAATTTGATGTCATCCGCAACTTTAGAAATTGTGGGCCCAAGTTTCCACATGATTCGCGCCTGATTTTTAGGAGCAACTGGTGGAGAACGGACTATTTTAGAAATCGCAATTATCCACATTTTTTTTTCTGCATTTCGAGTCAGGTAGAACAGTTCGAGTTTAGAACAGAATTTTTTCTTCAAAAGGGGGCGTGTCCGGCCACTGACGCCTGATTTGAAAGTTTCCACAGTGAAAATGTACTCCAAACTAAAGTAGAATGGAGCAAGTGAAGATTTTTGTAGAACTGAAAAAACCCTGTTCTACACATTAAAAAATCAGGCGCAGGTTACAAATTAGGCGTCCAGAACGAGGTGGAGGGGAGGGGGGAGGGAACTCATTAAATTCGACAATAAATCCTTATTTATACTTCTACAAATATTATACAAATAAATCCAACCTGAATAAACATTTATAAGCCAAGAAAAGATTAAATAAACCATCTTCCTACCTGTGTGAAAGTGCTTCAGCCAGGGAGAATTCTGCAGCCATTCGTGCCGCTGAGCGGGAGGGGGAGAGAGAGAGAGAGAGAGAGGGGGGGGAGGGGGGGAGAGAGAGAGGGGGGAGAGAGAGGGGGGGGAGGGGGGAGAGAGAGAGGGGGGGAGGGGGGAGAGAGAGAGGGGGGAGGGGGGAGAGAGAGAGAGGGGGGGAGGGGGAGAGAGAGAGGGGGGAGGGGGGGAGAGAGAGGAGGAGAGAGAGGGGAGGAGAGAGAGGAGGAGAGAGAGAGGAGGAGAGAGAGGGGAGGGGAGAGAGGAGGAGAGAGGGAGGAGAGAGAGGAGGAGTGAGAGGGGGGGAGGGAGGAGGAGAGGGGGGGAGGGAGGAGGAGAGAGAGGGGGGGAGGGAGGAGGAGAGAGAGGGGGGGAGGGAGGAGGAGAGAGAGGGGGGAGAGAGGAGGAGAGAGAAGGGGGGAGGGAGGAGGAGAGAGGGGGGGGAGAGTGAGGAGGGGAGAGAGAGGGGGGAGGGGGGGAGAGAGAGGGGGGAGAGAGGGGGGGAGAGAGAGGGGGAGAGGGGGGAGAGGGGGAAGAGAGGGGGAGAGAGGGGGAGAGAGGGGGAGAGAGGGGGGGAGAGAGTGGGGAGGGGGGGAGAGAGGGGGGGGAGAGAGGGGGGGGGAGAGAGAGGGGGGGGAACCGAGGTGGGGGAGGGAGAGAGGGGAGGGAGCGAGAGAGAGGGGGGGAGGGAGGGGGAGAGAAGGGGGGGGAGGGAGGGGGAGAGAGGAGGGGAGGGAGAGGGAGAGAGGGGGGGGAGAGAGGGGGGAGGGAGGGGGAGAGGGGGGAGAGAGGGGGGGAGGGAGGGGGAGAGAGGGGGGGAGGGAGGGGGAGAGAGGGGGGAGGGAGGGGGAGAGAGAGTGGGGGGGGAGAGAGAGCGGGGTGGGGGGAGAGAGAGCAGGGGGGGAGAGAGAGCGGGGGGGTGGAGAGAGAGCGGGGTGGTGGGAGAGAGAGCGGGGGGGGAGAGAGAGCGAGGGAGGAGAGAGAGCGGGGAGGAGAGAGAGCGGCGGGGTGGGGAGAGAGGGCGGGGGGCGAGAGCGGGGGGGGGGGAGGGAGAGCGGGGGGGGAGAGAGAGCGCGGGGGGGCGGAGAGAGAGCGGGGGGGGAGGAGAGGAGAGAGAGCGGGGGGGAGGAGAGAGAGCGGGGGGGAGGAGAGAGGACCTGTAAGTCGGTGGAGAATACCGAGGATTTTTTTAGGCGCGAAAAACGGGCGCCCAGCTTGGAGGGGCGCACGTTTTTTTTCCTGTGGAATCTTGGGCCCTGTGTTTTGGATTCGAAAGTCTAAATCGTTAATATAATCTCTGAACAACAGTGGTCCCAACACTGATCCTTGTGGAACACCACTACCCACCTTCTACCACTGTGAGTAGCAACCCTTTACCCCTACTCTCTGCTTTCTGTCTTGCAGCCAGCTAGCTATCCATTCTGCTACTTGTCCCCTGACTCCACATTCTCTGACCTTGTTCATCAGTCTATTATGGGGTACCTTATCGAAGACCTTTTGAAAATTTAGATAAATTACATCTACTGCATTACCATTGTCTACTCTCTCTGTTACCTCTTCAAAAAATTCAATGAGGTTGGTCAAGCAAGACTTTCTCTTTTGAAATCCATGCTGACTATTCATTATTATAATTTTATAATACATCCACAACCTTTGAGCATCTTTCCATTGAGTAGGAAATCCCATTCATTGAGTGTGTTCTCCTATACCATTGTGCATGTACTGTAGGTTTCAGACATATATCAACATAAAGTGGCTAAATACATTGACATAAAATGGCTCTATACATTATGGGATAGAGAAATAAGCCTGAGTTAGTCAAACAGGAACTTCACTGCCGATAGTTCCTCAAGGTGTTCACTGATAAAACAGCCGTTGTGGTCAACCAACAGGAAACCTTTAATGGGATAAGGAAATAACAGGACCTTTGTGTTATTGAGCACAATATTAGCTTCAGCAAGAGTGACTAATAGAATAGATTTATTATAATGTGGATGCTTATAACTATGTTTGTGAAATTATAATAAATAAGAAAACGACTGAAGGCAAGTAATGGAAGGCTGCTCAGTACCAAGGAATGTGACCTTGTGAAGCACAGACAGGAAAGGGGACCAGAAGCAGTTGTTGTTTTGTGCTGTGACCAAGCGTGAGGTCAGGGGTCGGACCGGTGACAGAGATTGTTCACTAAAGGGTGTCGGGGGCAGACTGAATGTGGGACACCAAGGTTCCATATTAATACAGTATTAAAGTTGCTGACACTAGACTATCGGGCCTAGTAATTAGTAAGACAAGGAATGAGCTGGAAACCTGCACAGAATCCATCAGTGGCAAGCAAAGTCAGGAATCTAAAGTGACTTTTTTTAAGCGTCCCGTACCTGTCTCAGAAAGGGCCATCCCTGGCAGACAGATAAATCGTAAGTAATTATAGCTGGTAAAGTCCACTCAGGTTTGGGGTCCATTCCTGGTGCTGCAGAGGCCAGGCCGTGAAAAAGACCACCTGACCAAGGACAATAGTAAACTTCAAGCTCAGTGTAGAGAGAATAAGCAGAAGTTACAGGATGGTGTCCTATTTTCTGTCTGAGGGATTTGAGAATGAAATAGTTTTTTTTCAATCCAGGAAAGATTGTTTAAATTTACTCAAACCCTGCCTGAGTCTGGAGGTGCTGGGCTGGAGCTGGCCCGCCCCTTCCTTCCCTGTCAGCACTGTAATGATATTAAACTCGAAGGGGATGAAAATGCCCCTCGCTGGGTTTGGAGCGCAGAATTTGAATTAACAGAAAAGTTAGCGCCGGTTGAGATGGGCGGGAGGAAGTTTGTAATTTCGGAACTTTGTTTGTGAGATCTGAGAGCTGCGCTGTTGGAGCACTAAGTGGCCTCCGTGTGGCGCTGGAGGAGCGCTGCCGGGGCGATGGTGGAAATGAGCAGCCAATTGCAGGTGAGTTTGATTCACTCATAACCAGTCACCTGGTCACTGGGCTTCTTAAAGGGGATGCCTTGCAGGTTTGTTCTGCTGATTCTCTTCCTCAGAGTTCAGGAGCTGCTTACTGAGGGCCATCATTGCAGCTGGGAGAGCCAGTACGAGGGCCAAGCAGCTCTCAGACACAGAATTGGAGACAGTGGTGGGGACAGTGGGAGACAGGAGACACATCCTTCTCCCTCCAGCTGGGAGGACCACTCCACAGCTTCTCAGAGCTCTCTGGGCAGAGGTGGCACCGAGGTGTCGGGCACCTCCGTCCTTGACCGTACACCCACACAGTGTCGCAAAAAGTTCTGCAACCTCACTCGTGTGGTGAAAGTGATTACATGTTCCCCCAACTCTTACCCATGAACCTGTGAGTCTCTGCCTGTTCCCACAACTCTTACAAGGCAGCCTCTGTGCACTCAGCAAACCAGCATTTAACTCAGGATGTGGGCCTACTCACAGTTATTGGCTCATTTCTTCTCCCAGTCTGCAGGGAGAAGGAATGGGGGAGGAGGAGGAGAGGGAGGAGGAGGAGGACGATGCATGTACCACGTCACTGCTTCTCGCACTCGCACGCACCAGCTCAGATACTGGGAGAACGCGGTCGTTGCAGTTGAGCTTAGGAGAG
>NW_027252388.1:20000-22500 GCF_044704955.1 Pristiophorus japonicus | reverse complement strand
GACAGAACGAGAGAGAGAGAGAGAGAGGGACAGAACGAGAGAGAGCGACAGAGCGAGCGAGGGACAGAACGAGGAAGGAGGAGAGAGAGAGGGACAGAACGACAGAACGAGAGAGGGACAGAGCGAGAGAGAGAGACAGAGGGACAGAGGGACAGAGCGAGAGAGAGAGAGAGAGAGAGAGAGAGAGAGACAGAACGAGAGAGAGAGTGACAGAACGAGAGAGAGAGTGGGATAGAACGAGAGAGAGAGAGAGAGAGAGAGAGAGAGAGGGACAGAACGAGAGAGAGAGAGAGGGACAGAACGAGAGTGAGAGAGAGAGAGAGAGGGACAGAACGACAGAGAGAGAGAGTGAGAGAGGGACAGAGCGAGAGAGAGAGAGAGAGAGCGACAGAACGAGAGAGAGAGGGACAGAGCGAGAGAGAGAGAGAGAGAGGGACAGAACGAGTGAGAGAGGGGGACAGAGCGAGAGAGAGAAACAGAGCGAGAGAGAGAGAGAGGGACAAAACGAGAGAGAGAGAGAGGGACAGAACGAGAGAGAGAGAGAGGGACAGAACGAGAGAGAGAGAGAGGGACAGAACGAGAGAGAGAGAGGGACAGAACGAGAGACAGAGAGAGAGACAGAGCGAGAGAGAGAGTGACAGAACGAGAGAGAGGGATAGAACGAGAGAGAGAGAGAGAGAGAGCGAGAGACAGAGACAGAATGAGAGAGAGGGACAGAACAGAGAGAGAGAGAGAGAGAGAGGGACAGAACGAGAGAGAGAGAGAGGGACAGAACGAGAGAGAGCGACTGAGCGAGAGAGGGACAGAACGAGAGAGAGAGAGAGAGAGAGAGACAGAACGGAGAGAGAGAGGGACAGAGCGAGAGAGAGAGACAGAGGGACAGAGCGAGAGAGAGAGAGAGAGAGAGAGAGAGAGAGAGAGAGAGAGAGAGACAGAACGAGAGAGAGAGGGACAGAACGAGAGAGAGAGGGACAGAACGAGAGAGAGAGGGACAGAACGAGAGAGGAGAGAGGGACAGAGCGAGAGAGAGAGAGAGGGACAGAGCGAGAGAGAGAAACAGAGCGAGAGAGAGAGGGACAAAACGAGAGAGAGAGGGACAGAACGAGAGAGAGGGGGACAGAACGAAGAGAGAACAGAGAGAAGAGAGAGAGAGGAGAGAGAGAGGGACAGAACGAGAGACAGAGAGAGAGACAGAGCGAGAGAGAGAGAGGGACAGAACGAGAGAGAGAGAGGGACAGAGCGAGAGAGAGGGACAGAGCGAGAGAGAGAGAGAGAGAGAGAGGGACAGAGCGAGAGAGAGAGAGAGACAGAGCGAGAGAGAGAGAGAGGGACAGAGCGAGAGAGAGAGAGAGAGGGACAGAGCGAGAGAGAGAGAGAGAGGAAAAAAAAGCGAGAGAGAGAGAGAGAGAGGGACAGAGCGAGAGAGAGAGAGAGAGAGGGACAGAGCGAGAGAGAGAGAGGGACAGAGAGCGAGTGAGAGAGGGACAGAATGAGAGAGAGAGAGAGAGAGGGACAGAATGAGAGAGAGAGGGACAGAATGAGAGAGAGAGAGAGAGGGACAGAATGAGAGAGAGAGAGAGAGAGGGACAGAACGAGAGAGAGAGAGGGGGACAGACAGACGAGAGAGAGAGGGACAGAACGAGAGAGAGAGGGACAGAACGAGAGAGAGAGCGAGAGAGAGGGGCAGAGCGAGAGAGAGGGGCAGAGCGAGAGAGAGAGAGAGGGACAGAGCGAGAGAGGGACAGAACGAGAGAGAGAGAGAGGGACAGAACGAGAGAGAGAGAGAGAGAGAGGGGCAGAGCGAGAGAGGGACAGAACGAGAGAGCGAGAGAGGGACAGAACGAGAGAGAGAGGGACAGAATGAGAGAGAGTGGGGGACAGAACGAGAGAGAGAGAGAGAGAGGGACAGAACGAGAGAGAGAGAGAGGGACAGAACGAGAGAGAGAGAGAGGGACAGAACGAGAGAGAGAGAGAGGGACAGAACGAGAGAGAGAGAGAGAAAGACAGAACGAGAGAGAGAGAGAGGGGGACAGAACGAGAGAGAGGGGGACAGAACGAGAGAGAGAGGGACAGAACGAGAGAGAGAGGGACAGAACGAGAGAGAGAGGGACAGAACGAGAGAGAGAGGGACAGAACGAGAGAGAGAGAGAGAGAGAGAGAGGGACAGAGCGAGAGAGAGAGAGAGGGACAGAGCGAGAGAGGGACAGAACGAGAGAGAGAGAGAGGGACAGAACGAGAGTGTGTGGGGGACAGAACGAGAGAGAGAGAGGGACAGAACGAGAGAGAGAGAGAGGGACAGAACGAGAAGAGAGAGGAGAGGACAGAACGAGGGACAGAACGAGAGAGAAGAAGAGAGGGACAGAACGAGAGAGAGAGAGAGGGACAGACGAGAGAGAGAGAGAGGGACAGAACAGAGAGAGAGAGAGGGACAGAACGAGAGAGAGAGAGAGGGATAGAACGAGAGAGAGAGGGGGACAGAAACGAGAGAGAGAGAGATGGA
>NW_027252388.1:12500-15000 GCF_044704955.1 Pristiophorus japonicus | reverse complement strand
GGACAGAATGAGAGAGAGTGGGGGACAGAACTAGAGAGAGAGAGAGGGACAGAACGAGAGAGAGAGAGAGGGACAGAACGAGAGAGAGAGAGAGGGACATAACGAGAGAGAGAGAGAGAGAGGGACATAACGAGAGAGAGAGATGGACATAACGAGAGAGGGAGAGGAACAGAACGAGAGAGATAGAGAGGGACAGAGCGAGAGAGAGAGAGGCACAGAGAGAGGGACAGAGCGAGAGAGAGAGAGACAGAGACAGAGCGAGAGAGAGAGAGACAGAGCGAGAGAGAGAGAGACAGAGGGACAGAGCGAGAGAGAGCGAGAGAGAGAGAGGTACAGAACGAGAGAGAGAGAGAGAGAGAGGGACAGAACGAGAGAGAGGGGGACAGAGCGAGAGAGAGAGACAGAGGGACAGAGCGAGAGAGAGAGAGAGAGAGAGAGAGAGACAGAGACAGAACGAGAGAGGGAGTGACACAACGAGAGAGAGAGAGAGAGGGACAGAGCGAGAGAGAGAGAGAGGGACAGAGCGAGAGAGAGAGAGAGGGACAGAGAGCGATAGAGGGACAGAGCGAGAGAGAGAGAGAGGGACAGAGCGAGAGAGAGGGAGAGGGACAGAGCGAGAGAGAGAGGGACAGAGCGAGAGAGAGAGAGGGACAGAGCGAGAGAGAGAGAGGGACAGAGAGAGAGGGACAGAGAGCGAGTGAGAGAGAGAGGGACAGAATGAGAGAGAGAGAGAGAGGGACAGAAGGAGAGAGAGAGAGAGAGAGGGACAGAACGAGAGAGAGAGAGAGGGACAGAACGAGAGAGAGAGAGGGGGACAGAACGAGAGAGAGAGAGAGGGGGACAGAACGAGAGAGAGAGAGGGGGACAGAACGAGAGAGAGAGAGGGGGACAGAACGAGAGAGAGAGAGGGGGACAGAACGAGAGAGAGAGAGGGACAGAACGAGAGAGAGAGGGACAGAACGAGAGAGAGGGACAGAGCGAGAGAGGGACAGAACGAGAGAGGGGGACAGAGCGAGAGAGAGGGACAGAGCGAGAGAGAGGGACAGAGCGAGAGAGAGGGACAGAGCGAGAGAGAGGGACAGAGCGAGAGAGAGGGACAGAGCGAGAGAGAGGGACAGAGCGAGAGAGAGGGACAGAGCGAGAGAGAGGGACAGAGCGAGAGAGAGGGACAGAGCGAGAGAGAGGGACAGAGCGAGAGAGAGGGACAGAGCGAGAGAGAGGGACAGAGCGAGAGAGAGAGAGGGACAGAGCGAGAGAGAGAGAGAGGGACAGAGCGAGAGAGAGAGAGAGGGACAGAGCGAGAGAGAGAGGGACAGAGCGAGAGAGAGAGAGAGAGGGACAGAGCGAGAGAGAGAGAGAGGGACAGAGCGAGAGAGAGAGAGAGGGACAGAGCGAGAGAGAGAGAGAGAGGGACAGAGCGAGAGAGAGAGAGAGGGACAGAGCGAGAGAGAGAGAGAGGGACAGAGCGAGAGAGAGAGAGAGAGAGGGACAGAGCGAGAGAGAGAGAGAGGGACAGAGCGAGAGAGAGAGAGAGGGACAGAGCGAGACAGAGAGCGAGAGAGGGACAGAGCGAGACAGAGAGGGACAGAGAGCGAGAGAGGGACAGAGCGAGAGAGAGAGAGAGGGACAGAGCGAGAGAGAGAGAGAGGGACAGAGCGAGAGAGAGAGAGAGGGACAGAGCGAGAGAGAGAGAGAGGGACAGAGCGAGAGAGAGAGAGAGGGACAGAGCGAGAGAGAGAGGGACAGAGCGAGAGAGAGAGGGACAGAGCGAGAGAGAGAGGGACAGAGCGAGAGAGAGAGGGACAGAGCGAGAGAGAGGGAGAGGGACAGAGCGAGAGAGAGGGAGAGGGACAGAGCGAGAGAGAGGGAGGGACAGAGCGAGAGAGGGACAGAGCGAGAGAGAGAGAGAGGGACAGAGCGAGAGAGAGAGAGAGGGACAGAGCGAGAGAGAGGGACAGAGAGCGAGTGAGAGAGAGAGGGACAGAATGAGAGAGAGAGAGAGGGACAGAATGAGAGAGAGAGAGAGGGACAGAATGAGAGAGAGAGGGACAGAATGAGAGAGAGAGAGAAAGAGGGACAGAACGAGAGAGAGAGAGAGGGGGACAGAACGAGAGAGAGAGAGAGGGGGACAGAACGAGAGAGAGAGAGGGGGACAGAACGAGAGAGAGAGAGGGGGACAGAACGAGAGAGAGAGAGGGGGACAGAACGAGAGAGAGGGGGACAGAACGAGAGAGAGAGGGACAGAACGAGAGAGAGAGGGACAGAACGAGAGAAAGAGGGACAGAACGAGAGAGAGAGGGACAGAACGAGAGAGAGAGGGACAGAACGAGAGAGAGAGAGAGAGAGAGAGCGAGAGAGAGAGAGGGACAGAGCGAGAGAGAGAGAGGGACAGAGCGAGAGAGAGAGAGAGGGACAGAGCGAGAGAGAGAGAGAGCGGGACAGAGCGAGAGAGAGAGAGAGAGGGACAGAGCGAGAGAGAGAGAGAGAGGGACAGAGCGAG
>NW_027252388.1:0-7500 GCF_044704955.1 Pristiophorus japonicus | reverse complement strand
AGAGAGAGGGACAGAGCGAGAGAGAGAGAGAGGGACAGAGCGAGAGAGATAGAGAGAGACAGAGTGAGAGAGAGAGAGACAGAGGGACAGAGCGAGAGAGAGAGAGACAGAGGGACAGAGCGAGAGAGAGAGAACGAGAGAGAGAGAGAGAGAGGGACAGAGCGAGAGAGAGAGAGAGAGAGAGGGACAGAGCGAGAAACAGAGGGACAGAGCGAGAGAGAGAGAGAGAGAACGAGAGAGAGAGAGAGAGAGGGACAGAGCGAGAGAGAAAGAGAGAGAGGGACAAAACGAGAAAGAGAGATAGGGACAGAACGAGAGAGAGAGACGGACAGAACGAGAGAGAGAGACGGACAGAACGAGAGAGAGAGAGAGGGACAGAACGAGAGAGAGAGAGAGAGGGACAGAGCGAGAGAGAGAGAGGGACAGAGCGAGAGAGAGAGAGAGAGAGGGACAGAGCGAGAGAGAGAGAGAGAGAGGGACAGAGCGAGAGAGAGAGAGAGAGGGAGGGACAGAGCGAGAGAGAGAGAGGGACAGAGCGAGAGAGAGAGAGAGGGACAGAGCGAGAGAGAGAGAGAGGGACAGAGCGAGAGAGAGAGAGAGGGACAGAGCGAGAGAGAGAGAGAGGGACAGAGCGAGAGAGAGAGAGAGGGACAGAGCGAGAGAGAGAGAGGGACAGAGCGAGAGAGAGAGAGAGAGGGACAGAGTGAGAGAGAGAGAGAGAGGGACAGAGCGAGAGAGAGAGAGGGACAGAGAGCGAGAGAGGGACAGAGCGAGAGAGAGAGAGGGACAGAGCGAGAGAGAGAGGGGGACAGAGCGAGAGAGAGAGAGGGACAGAGCGAGAGAGAGAGGGACAGAGCGAGAGAGAGAGAGACAGAGCGAGAGAGAGGGAGAGGGACAGAGCGAGAGAGGGGGAGGGACAGAGCGAGAGAGAGAGAGAGGGACAGAGCGAGAGAGAGAGTGAGAGAGAGAGGGACAGAATGAGAGAGAGAGAGAGAGAGGGACAGAATGAGAGAGAGAGAGAGAGAGGGACAGAATGAGAGAGAGAGAGAGGGACAGAATGAGAGAGAGAGGGACAGAATGAGAGAGAGAGAGAAAGAGGGACAGAACGAGAGAGAGAGAGAGGGGGACAGAACGAGAGAGAGAGAGGGGGACAGAACGAGAGAGAGAGAGAGGGGGACAGAACGAGAGAGAGAGAGAGGGGGACAGAACGAGAGAGAGAGAGGGGGACAGAACGAGAGAGAGAGAGGGGGACAGAACGAGAGAGAGGGGGACAGAACGAGAGAGAGAGGGACAGAACGAGAGAGAGAGGGACAGAACGAGAGAGAGAGGGACAGAACGAGAGAGAGAGGGACAGAACGAGAGAGAGAGGGACAGAACGAGAGAGAGAGGGACAGAACGAGAGTGAGAGAGAGAGAGAGAGAGGGGCAGAGCGAGAGAGAGAGAGAGGGACAGAGCGAGAGAGGGACAGAACGAGAGAGAGAGAGAGAGGGACAGAATGAGAGAGAGTGGGGGACAGAACGAGAGAGAGAGAGAGGGACAGAACGAGAGAGAGAGAGAGGGACAGAACGAGAGAGAGAGAGGGACATAACGAGAGAGAGAGAGAGAGGGACATAACGAGAGAGAGAGAGAGAGGGACATAACGAGAGAGGGAGAGGAACAGAACGAGAGAGATAGAGAGGGACAGAGCGAGAGAGAGAGAGGCACAGAGAGAGGGACAGAGCGAGAGAGAGAGAGACAGAGACAGAGCGAGAGAGAGAGAGACAGAGCGAGAGAGAGAGAGACAGAGGGACAGAGCGAGAGAGAGCGAGAGAGAGAGAGGTACAGAACGAGAGAGAGAGAGAGAGGGACAGAACGAGAGAGAGGGGGACAGAGCGAGAGAGAGAGACAGAGGGACAGAGCGAGAGAGAGAGAGAGAGAGAGAGAGAGAGAGACAGAGACAGAACGAGAGAGGGAGTGACACAACGAGAGAGAGAGAGAGGGACAGAGCGAGAGAGAGAGAGAGGGACAGAGCGAGAGAGAGAGAGAGGGACAGAGAGCGATAGAGGGACAGAGCGAGAGAGAGAGAGAGGGACAGAGCGAGAGAGAGGGAGAGGGACAGAGCGAGAGAGAGAGGGACAGAGCGAGAGAGAGAGAGGGACAGAGCGAGAGAGAGAGAGGGACAGAGAGAGAGGGACAGAGAGCGAGTGAGAGAGAGAGGGACAGAATGAGAGAGAGAGAGAGAGGGACAGAAGGAGAGAGAGAGAGAGAGAGGGACAGAACGAGAGAGAGAGAGAGGGACAGAACGAGAGAGAGAGAGGGGGACAGAACGAGAGAGAGAGAGGGGGACAGAACGAGAGAGAGAGAGGGGGACAGAACGAGAGAGAGAGAGGGGGACAGAACGAGAGAGAGAGAGGGGGACAGAACGAGAGAGAGAGAGGGGGACAGAACGAGAGAGAGAGAGGGGGACAGAACGAGAGAGAGAGAGGGGGACAGAACGAGAGAGAGAGGGACAGAACGAGAGAGAGAGGGACAGAACGAGAGAGAGAGAGGGACAGAGCGAGAGAGGGACAGAACGAGAGAGAGAGGGACAGAACGAGAGAGAGAGAGAGGGACAGAACGAGAGAGAGAGAGAGGGACAGAACGAGAGAGAGAGAGAGGGACAGAACGAGAGAGAGAGAGAGGGACAGAGCGAGAGAGAGAGAGAGGGACAGAGCGAGAGAGAGAGAGAGAGGGACAGAATGAGAGAGAGAGAGGGACAGAACGAGAGAGAGAGAGGAACAGAACGAGAGAGATAGAGAGAGACAGAGCGAGAGAGAGGGACAGAGCGAGAGAGAGGGACAGAGCGAGAGAGAGGGACAGAGCGAGAGAGGGACAGAGCGAGAGAGAGGGACAGAGCGAGAGAGAGGGACAGAGCGAGAGAGAGGGACAGAGCGAGAGAGAGGGACAGAGCGAGAGAGAGAGAGAGGGACAGAGCGAGAGAGAGAGAGGGACAGAGCGAGAGAGAGAGAGAGGGACAGAGCGAGAGAGAGAGAGAGAGGGACAGAGCGAGAGAGAGAGAGAGGGACAGAGCGAGAGAGAGAGAGAGGGACAGAGCGAGAGAGAGAGAGAGGGACAGAGCGAGAGAGAGAGAGAGGGACAGAGCGAGAGAGAGAGAGGGACAGAGCGAGAGAGAGAGAGAGGGACAGAGCGAGAGAGAGAGAGAGGGACAGAGCGAGAGAGAGAGAGAGGGACAGAGCGAGAGAGAGAGAGAGGGACAGAGCGAGAGAGAGAGAGAGGGACAGAGCGAGAGAGAGAGAGAGGGACAGAGCGAGAGAGGGACAGAATGAGAGAGAGAGGGACAGAATGAGAGAGAGTGGGGGACAGAACGAGAGAGAGAGAGAGGGGGACAGAACGAGAGAGAGAGGGACAGAACGAGAGAGAGAGGGACAGAACGAGAGAGAGAGGGACAGAACGAGAGAGAGAGAGGGACAGAACGAGAGAGAGAGGGACAGAACGAGAGAGAGAGGGACAGAACGAGAGAGAGAGGGACAGAACGAGAGAGAGAGGGACAGAACGAGAGAGAGAGGGACAGAACGAGAGAGAGAGGGACAGAACGAGAGAGAGAGGGACAGAACGAGAGAGAGAGAGAGAGAGAGAGGGGCAGAGCGAGAGAGAGAGAGAGGGACAGAGCGAGAGAGGGACAGAATGAGAGAGAGAGAGAGAGAGAGGGGCAGAGCGAGAGAGACAGAGAGGGACAGAGCGAGAGAGGGACAGAACGAGAGAGAGAGGGACAGAATGAGAGAGAGTGGGGGACAGAACGAGAGAGAGAGAGAGAGGGACAGAACGAGAGAGAGAGAGAGGGACAGAACGAGAGAGAGAGAGGGGGACAGAACGAGAGAGAGAGAGGGGGACAGAACGAGAGAGAGAGATATGGAGGGACATAACGAGAGAGAGAGAGAGAGAGGGACATAACGAGAGAGAGAGAGAGAGAGAGGGACATAACGAGAGAGAGAGAGAGAGAGAGGGACATAACGAGAGAGAGAGAGAGAGAGAGGGACATAACGTGAGAGGGAGAGGAACAGAACGAGAGAGATAGAGAGGGACAGAGCGAGAGAGAGAGAGGCACAGAGAGAGGGACAGAGCGAGAGAGAGAGAAACAGAGACAGAGCGAGAGAGAGAGAGACAGAGGGACAGAGCGAGAGAGAGGGAGAGAGAGAGAGGTACAGAACGAGAGAGAGAGAGAGGGACAGAACGAGAGAGAGGGGGACAGAGCGAGAGAGAGAGAGAGAGAGACAGAGACAGAACGAGAGAGAGAGTGACAGAACGAGAGAGAGAGAGAGGGACAGAGCGAGAGAGAGAGGGACAGAGCGAGAGAGAGAGAGAGGGACAGAGCGAGAGAGAGAGAGAGGGACAGAGCGAGAGAGAGAGAGAGGGACAGAGCGAGAGAGAGAGAGAGGGACAGAGCGAGAGAGAGTGAAAGAGGGACAGAGCGAGAGAGAGAGAGAGAGGGACAGAGCGAGAGAGAGAGAGAGGGACAGAGCGAGAGAGAGAGAGAGGGACAGAGCGAGACAGAGAGAGGGACAGAGAGCGATTGAGGGACAGAGCGAGAGAGAGAGGGAGAGGGACAGAGCGAGAGAGAGAGAGAGGGACAGAGCGAGAGAGAGAGAGAGGGACAGAGCGAGAGAGAGAGGGACAGAGCGAGAGAGAGAGGGACAGAGCGAGAGAGAGAGGGACAGAGCGAGAGAGAGGGAGAGGGACAGAGCGAGAGAGAGAGGGACAGAGCGAGAGAGAGAGAGAGGGACAGAGCGAGAGAGAGAGAGAGGGACAGAGCGAGAGAGAGAGAGGGACAGAGAGCGAGTGAGAGAGAGGGACAGAGAGCGAGTGAGAGAGAGAGGGACAGAATGAGAGAGAGAGAGAGAGGGACAGAATGAGAGAGAGAGAGAGAGGGACAGAACGAGAGAGAGAGAGAGAGGGACAGAACGAGAGAGAGAGAGGGGGACAGAACGAGAGAGAGAGAGGGGGACAGAACGAGAGAGAGAGGGACAGAGCGAGAGAGAGAGGGACAGAACGAGAGAGAGAGAGAGAGGGACAGAGCGAGAGAGAGAGAGGGACAGAGCGAGAGAGAGAGAGAGGGACAGAGCGAGAGAGATAGAGTGAGACAGAGTGAGAGAGAGAGAGACAGAGGGACAGAGCGAGAGAGAGAGAGAGAGCGAGAGAGAGAGAGAGAACGAGAGAGAGAGAGAGAACGAGAGAGAGAGAGAGAGAGAGGGACAGAGCGAGAAACAGAGGGACAGAGCGAGAGAGAGAGAGAGAACGAGAGAGAGAGAGAGAGAGAGGGACAGAGCGAGAGAGAAAGAGAGAGAGGGACAGAGCGAGAGAGAAAGAGAGAGAGGGACAGAGCGAGAGAGAAAGAGAGAGAGGGACAGAGCGAGAGAGAGGGACAGAGCGAGAGAGAGGGACAGAGCGAGAGAGAGGGACAGAGCGAGAGAGAGGGACAGAGCGAGAGAGAGGGACAGAGCGAGAGAGAGGGACAGAGCAGAGAGAGGGACAGAGCGAGAGAGAGGGACAGAGCGAGAGAGAGGGACAGAGCGAGAGAGAGGGACAGAGCGAGAGAGAGGGACAGAGCGAGAGAGAGGGACAGAGCGAGAGAGAGGGACAGAGCGAGAGAGAGGGACAGAGCGAGAGAGAGGGACAGAGCGAGAGAGAGGGACAGAGCGAGAGAGAGGGACAGAGCGAGAGAGAGGGACAGAGCGAGAGAGAGGGACAGAGCGAGAGAGAGGGACAGAGCGAGAGAGAGGGACAGAGCGAGAGAGAGGGACAGAGCGAGAGAGAGGGACAGAGCGAGAGAGAGGGACAGAGCGAGAGAGAGGGACAGAGCGAGAGAGAGGGACAGAGCGAGAGAGAGAGGACAGAGCGAGAGAGAGAGAGAGGGACAGAGCGAGAGAGAGAGAGGGACAGAGCGAGAGAGAGAGAGAGGGACAGAGCGAGAGAGAGAGAGAGGACAGAGCGAGAGAGAGAGAGAGGGACAGAGCGAGAGAGAGAGAGAGGGACAGAGCGAGAGAGAGAGAGAGAGGGACAGAGCGAGAGAGAGAGAGAGAGGACAGAGCGAGAGAGAGAGGGACAGAGCGAGAGAGAGAGAGAGAGGGACAGAGCGAGAGAGAGAGAGAGGGACAGAGCGAGAGAGAGAGAGAGAGAGGACAGAGCGAGAGAGAGACAGAGAGGGACAGAGCGAGAGAGAGAGAGAGGGACAGAGCGAGAGAGAGAGAGAGGGACAGAGCGAGAGAGAGAGAGAGGGACAGAGCGAGAGAGAGAGGGACAGAGCGAGAGAGAGAGGGACAGAGTCAGAGAGAGGACAGAGCCAGAGAGAGAGGGAGAGGGGACAGGCGAGAGAGAGGGAGGGACAGAGCGAGAGAGAGAGAGAGGGACAGAATGAGAGAGAGAGAGAGGGACAGAATGAGAGAGAGAGAGAAAGGGGGACAGAACGAGAGAGAGAGAGAAAGGGGGACAGAACGAGAGAGAAAGAGGGGGACAGAACGAGAGAGAGAGAGGGGACAGAACGAGAGAGAGAGAGAGGGGGACAGAACGAGAGAGAGAGAGAGGGGGACAGAACGAGAGAGAGAGAGGGGGACAGAACGAGAGAGAGAGAGGGGGACAGAACGAGAGAGAGAGAGGGGGGACAGAACGAGAGAGAGGGGACAGAACGAGAGAGAGAGGGACAGAACGAGAGAGAGAGGGACAGAACGAGAGAGAGAGGGACAGAACGAGAGAGAGAGAGGACAGAACGAGAGAGAGAGAGAGAGAGAGAGAGGGGCAGAGCGAGAGAGAGAGGACGGGAGAGAGGGACAGAACGAGAGAGAGAGAGAGGGGACA
The DNA here is from genome assembly GCF_044704955.1 of Pristiophorus japonicus. Lineage (NCBI taxonomy): Eukaryota > Metazoa > Chordata > Chondrichthyes > Pristiophoridae > Pristiophorus > Pristiophorus japonicus. The sequence continues at coordinate 672 of NW_027252388.1, read as the reverse complement.
GAACGAGAGAGAGAGAGAGGGGACAGAACGAGAGAGAGAGAGAGGGACAGAACGAGAGAGAGAGGGACATAACGAGAGAGAGAGAGAGAGAGGGACATAACGAGAGAGAGAGATGGACATAACGAGAGAGGGAGAGGAACAGAACGAGAGAGATAGAGAGGGACAGAGCGAGAGAGAGAGAGGCACAGAGAGAGGGACAGAGCGAGAGAGAGAGAGACAGAGACAGAGCGAGAGAGACAGAGACAGAGCGAGAGAGAGAGAGACAGAGGGACAGAGCGAGAGAGAGCGAGAGAGAGAGAGACAGGGACAGAACGAGAGAGAGGGGGACAGAGCGAGAGAGACAGAGGGACAGAGCGAGAGAGAGCGAGAGAGAGAGAGGTACAGAACGAGAGAGAGAGAGAGAGAGGGACAGAACGAGAGAGAGGGGGACAGAGCGAGAGAGAGAGACAGAGGGACAGAGCGAGAGAGAGAGAGAGAGAGAGAGACAGAGACAGAACGAGAGAGAGAGTGACAGAAACGAGAGAGAGAGGGACAGAGCGAGAGAGAGAGAGAGGGACAGAGCGAGAGAGAGAGAGAGGGACAGAGCGAGAGAGAGAGAGAGGGACAGAGCGAGAGAGAGAGAGAGAGGGACAGAGCGGAGCACAGAGAGAGGGACAGAGAGCGCGATAGAGG
>NW_027252387.1:0-25951 GCF_044704955.1 Pristiophorus japonicus | reverse complement strand
GTTAGAGGGCTCCCGGTGCTGCAGTCGGTAAGTAGAAAATGTTTTATTTATTGATTTTAAAAAAAAATTATTTCTTATTAATTTTTTTTGATTGATTTATTGGTTGATTTATTGATGTTTTTTAATCATTTATTATTGATGATGGCTCTATTTGTAAAACTGAAGTGTTTAATGTTTGTAAACTTCCTTTTAAACCCCCCCCCCCCCCATTCACTACGCCTGATTTGTAACCTACGCCTGATTTTCTAAAGTGTAGACAAGGTTTTTTCGAGCGTACAAAAATCTTCACTTACTCCATTCTAAGTTAGTTTGGAGTAAGTTTTCACTGACGAATCTTTGAAAACAGGCGTAAGTGGCCGGACACGCCCCCTTTTGAAAAAAAAATTCTGTTCCAAAGTAAAACTGTTCTAACTGACTAGAACTGGAGCAAACTAAATGGCGAAAATTCCGATTTATAAGATACTCCGTTCTACACCAGTTGCTCCTAAAAAATCAGGAGCAAATCATGGCGAAACTTGGGGCCTTTATTACTAGAAAACTGCCAGTCATCATACTATGTGCACTGAGCCCATCCCACCACATGTAACTGGAGGTTGTAGATGTGATGAAGCAGTCCCCTCAATTTCCCCCAATTAATGTCCCTGATACAACTGCTGGAAACAGCCACTATTGAAGTGGTGGTGGAGGGAGCAGCACGGTGAAGCAGATACTATATATTGGAGTGCATTATTGGACACCTTATTTGCACGTTGGAGAATTATTTGGACAGCAATGTTTGGTTGGTTGAGCTCAACAGCTTCATTGAAGAGTTCTGCCATTTAGAATGAGTTCTGGAGTTACATTTTGGAGTGCAGAAATGGATTTCCCTTTGAGAATTCTTCTCTCCCTGTGTTGATGAGGATGTGGACCAGGTTAGATGAGATGAATGTAGAGTGAAGTCTCACTGAAAATGTTTGTTTCCAATGGTTGAGTGCTTCCCCTCAGAGGCAAATGGAAAGTTATGCCACCTGTTAATTGCAAACCTGAAGTCCATCGAAATAAGGAGCACAGCTGTATCAATACCTATTAAAGTGACCACAGCATCAAAAGAATAGGCCACTTCCACTGGAGCCTCTGAAGACTGAGGTGGTGCTAGTTGTTGTCCCTGAATGACCAGCTTCCCGCTGTACGTCTGAGAGGGAAGGTACAGCAGTATCCTGCGAGATAGTGATGTCTGTCATTTGCTCCTTGTCGCTCACTGGGCACGGGTTCATTTGGGCTACTGGATGGAGAAAAGTCCAAATAGTTCCAATTGTCTTAAATCCTGAGTTATGTGGCTGTTGAGTCTGTCTTGCAGTAAACTATTGAAGTATTATAGTTGCAGTTGCAATTTTGGAAGCCCTGATTTCTCTTAGAACCTCCTTTTCACACCTTGCTGCGGACATATCCTGGGTTACCACATTCTCCAGGGTGTCTTGAGTGACTTGATTATCTTCCTGCAGAATGTTGCAGACATGGGTAGTGTGAACTCTTCCAACTTGTAAGGAAACTGTCTCCATTGCCTGGTCATGAGAATGATGCTCTTTGATCTTTTGTCTTTCGTAAACTGGGACCCTGTGATCTGGGTGTCTGGACTGCTCAACTGAGGGCACTTAATTTCTCCCCATCTAGCAAGACATAGCTGGCCCCTACTCTTTCCCTTCAGCTCCTCATGCTCTGTGCATCTCTTGATATATTCTCTATCGTTTTCTACATTTTCTCCTAATGAGTGCATCTGGGCTGGTGTTGGAATAAGTAAGTAAGATGTCATGAGTTCTGACTGAGTCAGTGTGTCTGCTGCAGGAGTGGTTGCTGTGGAGTTGCTGGGGTGCTATTCTCTCTGTTCATCGTCTACAAGCACTCTACCTAAAATGTTTACAAAAAATACTTTTAGGTTGTTTGTCACATTTGATTTATAATCTGTAACTGATCAGTTATAAGCCTTTAAATGAAGGTAAATGTCTGAAGATAGTAACAACTCACTGCACTGTAGGAGATCCACGACATTACCAAGCAGCTCCTGGCATCTCGCCAGCTTGCCCATCTTCCACTGCATACTCAGTATGTCTGTCGAGGAGCTAAAGAGCTTCCTTCTCGTGGATACTTAAAGGCTTGATGGTTGGAGAAGTACCACCAGCGCTGCTTCTGCAAGATCCTGCAAATCTACCAGGAGGACGCACCAACGTCCGTGTTCTCTATCAGGCCAACATCCCCAGCAGCGAAGCACTGAGCACGCTCGACCAGCTCCGTTGGGCGGGCCACATCGTCCGTATGCCCGACACAAGATTCCCAAAGCAAGCGCTCTACTCTGAACTCCTACACGGCAAGCGAACCCCAGATGGGCAGAGGAAATGTTTCAAGGGCACCCTCAAAGCCTCCTTGATAACGTGCAACATCCCCACCAGCATCTGGGAATCCCTATCCCAAGACCGCCGTAAGTGGAGGAAGAGCATCCGGGAGGGCGCTGAGCACCTCGAGTCTCGTCACCGAGAGCATGCAGAAACCAAACACAGACAGTGGAAGGAGCGTGCGGAAAACCAGACTACCTACCCACCCTTTCCTTCAACCATTGTGTGATAGAGACTGTAATTCCCGTATTGGACTGTACAGCCACCTGAGAACTCGCTTTGAGTTGAAGCAAGTCTTCCTCGATTTCGAGGGACTGCCTATGATGATGATGATGATGATGATGGGTTGCACTCCCTCTTCCTGTGGTACTTTTTCACTGCTGTTAGTGGGCAACCTTTTGAGAAAGGTAATTGATTGACCACATTCAATTTCAACCAGGTGTTAGCTGACATTTAATAGTTAGAATACATTCAGGTGCAGCCTATCCATTAATCTTTCAATTTTTCAATAGAGGCAAGTATGGGTGTGGGATGTGAAGTACATTGAGATCATTCATCTATTTATTCATTTACACATTGAGGATATTGAAACATAGAAATTTACAGTGCAGAAAGAGGCCATTTCGGCCCATCGTGTCCGCACCAGCTGACAAAGAGCTGCACGGCCCTTGGTCAACAGCCCTAAAGGTTACATATAAACCTATGAACAATGATGGAAAGGCAAAGAGCACGCAGCCCAACCAGTTCGCCTCATACAACTGCGACACCCCTTATACTGAAACATTCTACACTCCACCTCAACCGGAGCCATGTGATCTCCTGGGAGAGGCAAAAACCCAGGCTAATTTAGGGAGAAAAATTCTGGGAAAATTCCTCTCTGACCATTTGTTTAGCAGTCAATATGCAGTTAAAACCCCAGTTACACTTAATCCCTTTGGGTTTAACTTTTAGTGGGGAATTTACAGCAGAAGAGCTGAAATTCAGGGCTGACTGCAAATTCAGGGCCACTATATCGAGGAATATTTTTTTAAAGTAAGACTTTTCAAAAAAAAAAGTTACATTCTAAAACTCTGCCCAATTGCACTAGTTAATCACAGATTTTATGTGCAGCGATGTGCAAATGATTTGAGTGGCAACTTGAAAAAATACACGTCTCAAAACTAGTGCAATTTGCACCCGGATCACCGATTGCATCCAAAGCAGAAACTCCATAATATTATCTCTGCAAGCACAAGCCTCCAAATGTTTTTGTCACTATGTTTAAACTAATGCATAGGAACCTACCTGACTTTAGAGATGTTATTGTTGTGAGACATTGATTGCTGAGTCAAGATAAATTTTGTTGAAAGTTCACCAACTGTGCCCATGGATAAGAACCACTAGAATCCAGTTAAAACCATATCATCTGAACTTAAAAATGGATTTAAATGACGTGCAATGTAATCTTCAGTTAAGTATTTTAATTAAGATTAAGTCCCATTTCTAAAAATTCTGGGGGGGAAAAAATTACCAGATTTTACTGCACTCTTCCTACTTGGGAGTCGACAATCATTTACATTGCCATGACTCTGTGGTATAAAGTAATGGCTGAGATGAGTTACTAATCCAATGCAGTACACAACAAATATTAGCATGAAAAGTCCTGAAGATTCTTTCTTCCCAGTTTTCTGCCTTTATTTTTTCGGTAGTATCCTTTTCTTTGGTTGCTCTTTCTAGTATTTATCTGGAATTCTTGAATCAAAATAGATTTTGGACAAAAGTTTGAGTATGACATTACACTTTCTGTGTTCCCTCGAATGATACTACGGTCATTGATTCTGTTAGTGTGCTATTAGTCTGCTGTTGAAGATAGATAAGAATAAAAGTCTGTGGCTCACTTTCTAGTATTGAATGCCTGCTACACTTTTCAAAAAGGAATCTGTTATCTGTCATAAAACACATGCAGAAATGATTTCTGTGAATTTCTAATTCCGAATACTAGAAAGTGGAAGTAGCCTTTATTCAATGGTTTATGACGAGCTACAAATTCTTAATTTACTGGGACCGAAAGTGCTGGCATAAGTAGAATAGGCCTCTGCTACGATTTTTGCTGAGCAGAGTGGCACAGCAGAAGCATGCTGGGCCCACAACCCAGAGGTCAATGGATCGAAAACTATTCTCTGCTAACAGCAAGATCAACTTTAGCAGGCAGGGAAGTGGAGCTGAGTCCATGATCAGATCAGCCATGATCTTATTAAATGGTGGAGCAGTCTTGAGGGGCCAAATGGCCTACTCCTGCTCCTATTTCTTAAGTTGTTATAGAAACATAGAAAGTAGGTGCAGGGGTAGGCCATTTGGTCCTTTGAGCCTGCACCGCCATTCAATATGATCATGGCTGATCATGCAACTTCAGTAGCCCATTCCTGCTTTCTCTCCATACCCCTTGATCCCTTTAGCCGTATAGCCAACGAACTGGCCTCAATAACTTTCTGTGGTAGAGAATTTCACAGGTTCACAATTCTCTGAGTGAAGAAGTTTCTCCTCATCTCGGTCCTAAATGGCTTACCCCTTACCTTTTAGATGGGCACAGCTGGTGAACTCTCAACAAAATTTAACTTGACCCAGTAATCAGTGTCTCACAACAATAACCTCTTATTGCATGATTCTCAGAAGAACAGGGTGCATGCAAAATAAAATTGAAAGATTTGTAACATTTTATTTGGAAAGAGTGAAATAAGACAACAAAATGTAATTAGTAGCATGAAGAAAAAATACTTATTGAATGGAGACATTTTTTTTAATGTTGTCGTTGAAGTATTAACAGAGTTCCATACAGTTGGCCTTTTACTAATGTAGGAGCTATAGCAAACTGCCTGACCATTATTAGCCATAACTATTTTTAGACAATATTTTGGTAGTTATAGTTGAATTGAGTCAGTTTCTAAAGAAGATAACTATGCAATCTAAGTTAAGGAAACAACCAGGGAACAGGCTATCTTAGATCTGTCCTGTGTAATGAGACAGGATTAATAAATGATTACCAAGTAAAGGATCCTCTTGGAAAGAGTGATCATAGCATGGTTGAATTTCAAATTCAGTTGGCGGGTGAGAGGTTTGGATTTCAAACCAGAGTCCGAAGCTTAAATAAAGGAAACTACAGAGGTATGAAGGCAGAGTTAGCTAAAGCTGACTGGGAAACTAGATTGAAGTGTAAGACGTTTGATGAGCAGTGGTGGACATTTAAGGAGATATTTCATAACTCTCAACAAAAGTATATTCCAATGAGAAGGAAAGACTTTAAGAGAAGGGATAACCATCCTTGGCTAACTAAGGAAATAAAGGATGGTATCAAATTGAAAACAATGGCATATAAAGTTGCCAAGACTAGTTCGGGGCCAGAGGATTGGGAAACTTTTAAAAACCAGCAAATAACAACAAAAAATTAGAGCATAGAAAAATTGAGAGAGTAAACTAGCTCGAAATATAAAAAGGTAGTATGCATTTCTACAGGTATATAAAAAGGAAGAGAGTGGCTAAAGTAAATTTGGTCCCTTAGAAGCTGAGACTGGGGAATTAATAATGGGGAACAGGAAAATGGCAGACACTTTGAACAAATATTTTGTATTGGTCTTCATGGTAGAAGACATTAAAAACATCCCAATTATCATGGCTCGATTGGGAGGGAGGAACTTAAAACAATCACTGTCACTAAAGAAGAAGTACTCGGTAAAATAATGGGATTAAAGGGGGACAGGTCCCCTGGACTAGATGGCTTGCATCCTAGGATCTTAAAAGAAATGGCTGCAGAGATAGTGGATGCATTGGTTGTAATCTACCAAAATTCCCTGGATTCTGGGGAGGTCCCAACGGATTGGAAAACCGCAAATGTAACACTCCTATTTAAAGAAGGAGGTAGACAGAAAGCAGGAAACTATAGATCAGTTAGCCTAACATCTATCATTGGGAAAATGCTGGAATCGATTATTAAGGAAGCAGTAGCAGGACATTTGGAAAAGCATAATTTAGTCTAGCAGAGTCAGCATGGTTTTATGAAAGGGAAATCATGTTTGACAAATTTGCTGGAGTTCTTTGAGGATGTAACAAGCAGGGTGGATAAGGGGGAACCAGTGGATGTGAATTCAGATTTCCAGAAGGCATTCACATGAAAGGTGACTACACAAGATGAAAGTTCACAGGATTGGGGGTAATATATTAGCATAGATGGAGGATTGACTAACAGAAAACAGAGAGTCGGGATAAATGGGCCTTTTTACGGTGGGCAAACAGTAACTAGTGGGATGCCACAGGGATCGGTTCTGGGGCCTCAACTATTTACAATCTGTATTAATGATTTGAGTGAAGTGACCAAGTGTAATGTAGCCAAGTTTTCTGATGATACAAAGATGGGTGGGAAAGCAAGTTGTGAGGAGGACACAAAAAATCTGCAAAGGGATATAGACAGGCTAGGTGAGTGGGAAAACAATGGCAGATGGAGTATAATGTGGAAAAGTGTGAGGTTATCCACTTTGGCAGAAAAAATAAAAGAGCAAATTATTATTTAAATGGAGAAAAATGACATTGCTGCAGTACAGAGGGACCTGGGGATCCTTATGCTTGAAACACAAAAAGTTAGTATGCAGGTACAGCAAGAAATCAAGAAGGCAAATGGAATGTTGGTCTTTATTGCAAGGGGGATAGAGTATAAAAGCAGAGAAGTCCTGCTACAACTGTGTAAGATATTGGTAAGGCCACACCTAGAGTACTGCATACAGTTTTGGTCTCCTTATTTAATGAGGGATATACTTGCATTGGAGGCAGTTCAGAGAACGTTCACTTGGTTGATTCCTGAGATGAAGGGGTTAACTTATGAAGAAAGGTTGAGCAGGTTGGGCCTGTACTCGGAGTTCAGAAGAATGAGAGATGATCTTACTGAGACATACAAGATAATGAGGGGGCTTGTCAAGATAGATGGAGAGAGGATGTTTCCACACATGGGGGAATCTAGAACTAGGGGGCATAGTTTTAAGAGGCCGCCTATTTAAAACTGAGATGAGGATGAATTCCTATCTTGAGGTTTGTAAATCTGTGGAGTTCTCTGCCCCAGAGAGCAGTGGAGGCTGGATCATTGAATATATTTAAGGCAGAGATACCGATTTTTGAGTGATAAGGGAGTAAAGGATTATGGGGAGCGGGCAGGAAAGTGGAGCTGAGCACATGATCAGATCAGCCATGATCTTATTGAATGGCGGAGCAGACTCGAGGGGCCAAATGGCCTACTCCTGCTCCTATTTCTTATGTTCTTACTAGTGGTCTGTTTGAGTTATATACAACCACCAGCTTTAATGTTTGTGTTGCAAACTTGAAAACTTCTGTTGCACATGATTTAGGTACAGGTACAGCGTCTACAATCCGGAGTTCTGGACTCTGAGACGATCTGTGGCAGGGTACTCCAGAATCTGCAAATTGTTCCGGAATTCGGACATCCTGCCGAACCGTTACCGACATCAGCCAGACCCAGGGAAAAGTCAAAAAATGAAATCCAACTACTGTACAGTGACAAAAATTGCAAGAATAAAATGCCAATCCTATCTGTTCCAGGCCAGGTTTTCACAATCACCACATCACTGCTCCTGGGTCTGCCCAACTTTGCACAGCACACACGTCCTCGACCAGAACCAACCAAGCTCCACATGCAAGTCCCCAGCCAGAATCAAACTCTGCACAGCACACTGCAGCTCCCCAAAGCAGCAACCGCGCGATCGGATCGCCACGCCCCATGACTCCACACTGAGCTGACCTGACCTCAACCGAGCTGATAGCAAAAGCTTTTACCGATATATAAAACGGAAAAGAGCGACTAAAGTAAATGTTGGTTCCTTAGAAGATGAGAAGGGGGATTTAATAATGGGAAATGTGGAAATGTCTGAGACCTTAAACAATTATTTTGCTTCGGTCTTCACAATGGAAGACACTGTGCCAAAAAAAACCATGCCAAAAATTGCTGGTCACAGGAATGTGGGAAGGGAGGACCTTGAGACAATCACTATCACTAGGGGGGTAGTGCTGGACAGGCTAATGGGACTCGAGATAGACCAGTCCCCTGGTCCTGATGAAATGCATCCCAGGGTATTAAAAGAGATGGCGGAAGTTATAGCAGATGCATTCGTTATAATCTACCAAAATTCTCTGGACTCTGGGGAGGTACCATCGGATTGGAAAGCAGCTAATGTAACGCCTCTGTTTAAAAAAAGGGGGCAGACAAAAGGCAGGTAACTATAGGCCGGTTAGTTTAACATCTGTAGTGGGGAAAATGCTTGAAGCTATCATTAAGGAAGAAATAGCGGGACATCTAGATAGGAATAGTGCAATCAAGCAGACGCAACATGGATTCATGAAGGGGAAATCATGTTTTAACTAATTTACTGGAATTATTTGAGGATATAACGAGCATGGTGGATAAAGGTGTACCGATGGATGTAGTGTATTTAGATTTCCAAAAGGCAATCGATAAGGTGCCTCACAAAAGGTTACTGCAGAAGATAAAGGTACGCGGAGTCAGAGGAAATGTATTGGCATGGATCGAGAATTGGCTGGCTAACAGAAAGCAGAGAGTCGGGATAAATGGGTCCTTTTCGGGTTGGAAATCGGTGGTTAGTGGTGTGCCACAGGGATCAGTGCTGGGACCACAACTGTTTACAATATACATAGATGACCTGGAAGAGGGGACAGAGTGTAGTGTAACAAAATTTGCAGATGACACAAAGGTTAGTGGGAAAGCGGGTTGTGTAGAGGATACAGAGAGGCTGCAAAGAGATTTAGATAGGTTAAGCGAATGGGCTAAGGTTTGGCAGATGGAATACAATGTCGGAAAATGTGGGGTCATCCACCTTGGGGGGGAAAAAAAACAGTAAAAGGGAATATTATTTGAATGGGGAGAAATTACAACATGTTGCGGTGCAGAGGGACCTGGGGGTCCTTGTGCATGAATCCCAAGAAGTTAGTTTGCAGGTGCAGCAGGTAATCAAGAAGGCGAATGGAATGTTGGTCTTCATTGCGAGAGGGATGTACAAAAGCAGGGAGGTCCTGCTGCAACTGTATAGGGTATTGGTGAGGCCGCACCTGGAGTACTGCGTGCAGTTTTGGTCACCTTACTTAAGGAAGGATATACTAGATTTGGAGGGGGTACAGAGACGATTCACTAGGCTGATTCCGGAGATGAGGCGATTACCTTATGATGATAGATTGAGTAGACTGGGTCTTTACTCGTTGGAGTTCAGAAGGATGAGGGGTGATCTTACAGAAACATTTAAAATAATGAAAGAGATAGACAAGATAGAGGCAGAGAGGTTGTTTCCACTGGTCGGGGAGGCTAGAACTAGGGGGCACAGCCTCAAAATATGGGGGAGCCAATTTAAAACCGAGTTGAGAAGGGGGGTTGGGGGGGCGGTCCAAGTACATAGATCATTAAAATGTCATGAACAGGTACAGAAAATAATCAAAAAGGCTTGTTGTGTTCCTAACACAGATGAAACTGCACACAGGGAGGTTAAAGTAACAGTGACCTATGTCTTTATTAAGACACTCCAGAGTGAGGAACAGGCCTTAGGGGCCGGCTTATATACAGTGCTTCCAAGGGATGCTAGGATCCCTTGGGACTTCAGGGGATGCGCTCCCTGGTGGCGGAATATGGGAGTGCATGCTTTAGAGATACACATCATCACTCCGCCCCTCCCCCCAAAGTCAAAGTGAAAACTATTTACAAGGTGAGGCGGTCGGGAGCCTTTCTTTCCCTGGTGGACCGCCTCGGTACAAATGGCTGTTCTAGTGTGTTGGCTGTGCCCTCACTGGGCTGGCGTGTTGTTGGCCCTGCAGGGCTGCTGGGTGAGCCTGGCCTTGCTGGGCTGTTGGGCGTGATGGGTTCAATTTCTTGGTCCGGCGTGGTGTCGTTGATCCTTTGGGTGTGTGTTGTGGGCTCAAAAAAGGTGGTGTCTGCTGTGGGTTGTTCAGGGCAGTCTGTGATCCGCAGGTGTTTTCTGCAAATTTTAGCTCGTTGGAGGTGCCCCATTGTTCCACAGCTCTTGCAAACATACCCTTTGAAGCGGCATGAATAGGCTGAATGGAAGCCTCCACAACGCCAACAAGGTGTGAATATCCTTGCATTCATCCTTTGTTGTGGACTCTTTGAGTCATCTGGATCACCTGAGGCCTGCTGGCAATTGCAGACTCATAGTTTCTGCCCTGCATATTTCTGCTCGCAAACACAGTTCCAGTTAATTTATGAACATTGCTAGCACTTGTGTGCTGAGAGATTTGTTTGGTGTTATCAATGGTGGACATAAACGCCTGTGCTATCGTAATGGCCTTACTGAGGGTCAGTGTCTCTCCAGTCAAAAGTTTTCGTAAGATGGTCTCGTGGCCAATGCCCAGTACAAAAAAGTCTCTGAGCATCTGCTCCAGGTAGCCATCAAACTCACATTGTCCTGCAAGTCGCCTTAGCTTGGCGACGTAGCTCGCCACTTCCTGACCTTCAGATCGCTGGCACGTGTAGAACCGATAACCTCGCCATCAGCACGCTCTCTCTCGGGTTAAGATGCTCCTGAACCAGTGTACACAGTTCCTCATACGACTTATCTATGGGTTTCACTGGAGCCAGAAGATCCTTCGAGGCTGTAGGTCGGTGCCCCGCAGACCGTGAGGCGGACCGCTCTCCTTTTTGCAGCATTTCCTTCTCCGTCCAGCTCGTTGGCTACAAAGTACTCGTCTAGTGGTTCGACATAGGCTTCCCAGTCCTCACCTTCCGAGAACTTCTCCAGGATGCCCACAGTATGCTGCATCTTTGCGTTGGATTCGTATACTCGTCGCCAGTTGTTGTGTTCCTAACACAGATGAGACTGCACACAGGGAGATTATAGTAACAGTGACCTCAGTCTTTATTAAGACACTCCAGAGTGAGGAACAGGGCTTATATACAGTGCTCCCAAGGGATGCTGGGATCCCTTTGGACATCAGGGGGTGCGCTCCCTGGTGGCAGAACATGGGAGTGCATGCTTTAGAAATACACAACAAGGCTAATGGGATGCTGGCCTTTATATCTAGAGAACTAGATAATGGGGTATAAGTTACATTGCAGCTATACAAAGCCCTGGTTAAACCACACTTGGACTTCTGGAAGCCACACCTTAGGAACGATACTTTGGCCTTGGAGGGAGTGTAGCGTAGGTTTCCTAGAATGATGCCCTGAATTCAAGGATAAGTTACGACGAGAGATTATGCAAATTAGGGTTGTATTCCCTAGACTTTAGAAGATTAAGAGGTGATCTGAAGTTTTCAAGATATTAAAGGGAACAGATAGGGTAGATAAAGCGAAGCTATTTCCACTGGCTGGGGATTCTAGGATTAGGGGGCGTGGCCTAAAAATTGGAGCTAAACCCAGAAGTGAAATTAAACACTTCTACTCCCACAAGGTGGTAGAAGTTTGGTACCCTCTTGTTAATTCTAAATTGGAGATTGATAGCTTTCATTTAACCAAAGGTATAATGGATATGGGTCAAAGGCAGGTATATGGAGTTAGGTCACAGATCAGCCATTGAATGACAGAGCAGGCTCAAGTGTCTGCATGGCTTCCTCCTGTTCCTATGTTCCTCTGTACACAGGGCAGTCAGCAGCCGTAACGGAAAAGGACAAGTTCACATTTCGGGTATGCATACCCACCTTCAGACATGAAGACTAAAAGATAGCGATCGTTTTAGTAAGGTTGGAAAAAATATAAATAAGTTGCAGGAGAAAAACAACAGATACTCCAGACATAGAGAGAGAATTAATGGGTTGAATGACTTGCACACTACTTAATAGAAAACTTAGTATAATGTAAATGATTTTCATTGAGGCACTGGCAGGATGTTAAAACACAAAAGATTGTAAAATAATTAGGATAGTAGAAAGATGTGGGAGAGGTCCCCACAAATTTCTTTTTTCATTCACAGGATGTGGACGTCAGTGGCAAGGGCAGCATTTATTGCCCATCCTTAATTGCACTTGAGAAGGTGGTGATGAGCCACCTTATACAATTGAGTGGCTTGCTCGGCCATTTTAGAGGGCTGTGGGTCTGGAGTCACATATAGGATTTTTACAACAATCCAGTAGTTTTGTGGTCACCATTACTGATACTATCTTTTTATTTAATCAACTGAATTTAAATTCCCTAGCTGTCATGATGGGATTTGAGCTCATGTCTCCAGATCATTATTCTAGGCCACTAGATTACTAGTCCAGTAACATAACCACTATGCTGCTGTACCCACAAATGAAAAGATGATAACGTGGTGGGAATTAGACAAAGAGAAAAAAAGCATGCAAAAGCCGAAAGTCTGAAATGAAATCAAAAAACGCAGGCAAAGTATAGTGGATCCACCAGTCCTGATTACGAACGTAAGAAATTGCTGGGCAGGAAAAGATCAGCTGGTCCATCAAGCTCTGCCCCACACCATGATGGTTGGACCATCGTGACTAAACATTTCTTCCCTGCTCCATCCCCCGAGATCACGCCCAACTCCTCAGCTATGTAATGTTCTCGGAGAGGTAAAAAAAAACGTCGAATAAGGGGAAAATGCTCTGTAAAATTCCTCTCCGACCCCCTCAGGCGATCAAAACCAGTCAAAATCACATAGACCAAGTGTTGTCTTTCAGACACAAACCTTCTGTAGGGTGCAATCTCTGCCCCAGTCGAACCAGTCCAGCTCCCTCTTGAAGGCATGTTGAGATTCAGCACCCACCACACCAGCCTGCAGTGTATTCCAAAGGCTCACAATTCTCTGGGAAAGGAAGAATCACCAAACATCCAATCTACTTCTACTCTTACAAATTTTAAACTTGTGTCCTCTAGTCCTTCCCAATCTGTTAGACTGGAATATCTATCAATAGGAACACTATCCAGCCCTTTAATTATGTTACAGACCTCTATGACGTCACCTCTAAGTCTACACTGGTCTAAGTAGCTGAGGTTCTTTAAGCTTAGTATCATTCTAGCAGCACTCCTCTGGACCTTTGGCCCACCATGTGGAGGGGCCAAAACTGGGTTCAGTACTCTAGTTGCGACCTGACCAGCAACCTATATAATGTCAAAATGGCGTCATTTATATTGAATGGTTCTATTTATTCAGCCCAGCTTTAGCTACAGTTTTTCTACATTGGTCATGAGCCTTTAGTGATCCGTGTGCAATAACATCAAGATCTTTTTCGCTCAACCTCTTTCAGTATTGTCCCCTGCAAATGATATGTGCATTTCTGTGTTGACCTTATCAGCATACGTGACACTGTATTTATCTAAATTAAAAACCATTTGAGCAAGTGTGGCCCACTCCTCTAGTACATCTAAATCGTTTTGGAATTGAGTGCACTCCTCTACTGTCTTAAATCTTGCACAGATTTTGGTGTCATCCGCAAACTTACTTACAATGCTCCAAACGCTGCTGTCCAGGTCATTACTAAACACCTTGAAGAGTAGCGGCCGAGAATCGATCCGTGGGGACACCACGAGCAACATGTCTCCTAGCTGAACCATATTCGTTAACTACAACTATTTGGCTGGAGGTTTGGAGCTAATTCCTAATCTAGCGTTTCAAATTTCTTATGATACTACCATTTTCTATCTTGTGAAGTAACAGAGTATGAGGTACCTTATCAAAGACTTTCTGAAAGTTCAAGTAGACACTGTCTACCGGATTTCCCTCATCCACTACCATAATGACTTCTTTAAAAATTCTTAGCAAATTTGTTGGGCATGATCTAATTTTTCAGGAGCTGCGCCCCTTTGCAGGGTCATCCTCCACTTCCTCTTTTTCTTGGAGGAGCACTGAGAGAGAGGTACCTCCCTCCAACACTATTGCCTCTCCTGCAGCCCCTCTCTCTGGTGCTGCCACTTTTGGGGCCGGAGTTCCCACCCCAGGTGGTGTACGGGCATGTATCTCCTCCGGCTCAGCAGCACCAGAATCAGTATGTATGTGCTTTATCTTTTTCTTGACTGCTTCCCCTGAGGGCGATCAGCCCCCTCCCCAGCGGAGGCAGTGTTGAAAGTTGTCTCACTTGGTGAATGTGTACCCGCTCCCCCCTCCCAGGCTGGTCCTGAGAAAGTGTGCTTGTTGGATATGTTCACTTAGAATCATAGAATGATGCAGCATTCGGCTCAGCATGTCACTGCTCGCTCTTTGAAAGAGGTAGCTAATTATTCCCATTTTCATGGTATCAAATGATACAGCACAGAAGGAGACCATTCATGGGTGATGAATGGGCGCAGCCATAAGGCCCCACCCTGCTGGGCTTCTGGAGGGGGAGATTCCGCCTCGACATGAGCCCAGTGACTCCACAATTGAGGCACCATTGACTGGGTTGGGCACCCTGGATGCCGGCTCTGATCCCAGATTCCACCTTGGCCCCCAGAGACTTCTCCCAGAATTTGGTTGAGAGTGTCAATGGTTTATTCCCCTTAGAAGGGATGGTTGATGATGGTGGAGAAGGGGAAGGCCCCCCTCTCTGGACTTGGCAATGGGTGGACTGCAGAATATGAACTTGCCCACTGTATCCTCTTGCACCTGTGTCACGCCCCCTAAAGGGGGGGTGGGGGTGGGGGGGTGGCGGGCGGCCCAATCTGCTACCACCCTCTGACCCAGATCGCCTGATGGAGCCTAAGGATGACTCTACTGCTGTGGATCATGGGGGTGAGATCCAAGTACGGCCAATCCGCAAGCTGCACTCTGTGTGGTGGCCATGAAGATAATGATAGCCAGTCTCAATGACTCACTGATTTCAGCACTTCTCAGTCCTTAAGGAAGGGAAGTATGTGGTGTGCTTCCTGCAGGAAATCCACATAATTCCAGAAGACAAAGCTAAATGGATCCTGTTGGGGGAGGGAGGGAGGGTGTCTACTTAAATAACCTTACCACCACTTTTTGCAGGTGGCTATCTTGTTGGTCCCACATTTTCAGCCAGAGAACTTGGGGGTTAAACAGCCAGTGAGTGCCAGGCTACTTGCTCAGTGTTACTGTTCGCCTGGGGGATGTACTGCTTCACTTGGTGAACCTGTTTCCTCCTCAAGGCTGGCTTGAGCAAGTGCGCTTCTTTGGTGAAGCATTCACTTGGAATCATAGACTGATACAGCACAGCACAGAAGGTTGTCATTTGGCCATCATGCCTGTGCCAGCTCTTTGAAAGAACTAGCCAATTAGTCCCACTCCCTTGCTCTTTCCCAATAGCGTTGCAAATTTTTCCCCTTCAAGTATTTACTCATTTCCCTTTTAAAAGTGACTATTGAATCTGCTTCCACTACCCTTTCAAAGCAGTGCATTCCAGATCATCATGGCTCGCTGCGTAAATTACTTTTCCTCAAGTCGCCACTGGCTCTTTTGTCAATTATCTTAAAATTCTGTCTTCAGGTTACCAACCCTTTTGACACTGGAAACTGTTTCTTCCTATCTATTCTATCAAAATCCTTCATGATTTTGGACACCCATATCAAATTTCCTTTTAACCGTCTCTGCTCTAAGGAGAACAAACCCAGCATCTCCAGTCTCTCCACATAACTGAAGTCTCTCATCCCAGGTACAGTTCGAGTGAATCTGTTCTGCACCCTCTCCAAGGTCTTGATTGACATCCTTCCTAAAGTGTGGTGTCTAAAATTGAACACAATACTCCAGCTTGAGGCCTAACTAGTATTTTATAAAGGTTGAGCATAACTTCCTTGCCTTTGTGCTCTATTCCTCTATTAATAAAGCGAAAGATCCCATATGCTTTTTTAACAGCCTTCTCAACTTGTTCTACCACCTTCAAAGACTTGTGTACGTACATCCCTAGGTCGCTCCTGCACCCCCTTTAAAATTGTACCATTTCGTTTATATTGCCTCTCCATCATTCCTACCACAATGTATCACTTCACAGATCTCTGCGTTAAATTTCATCTGCCATGTTTCTGCCCATTTCACCAGTCAGTCTTCTGAAGTTTGTTACTATCGTCCTCATTGTTTACTACATGTCCAAGATTCGTATCATCTGCAAGCTTTGAAATTATGTCATGTATACCCTTATCCAGGTCATTAATATATATAATTGGTCCTAATAACAACCGCTGGGGAACACCACTGTATACTGCCCTTCAGTTTGGGAAAAACAACCGTTCACCGCTACTTTCTGCTTTTTGACCCGTAGCCAATTTTGTATCCACGCAGCCACTGTCCCTTTACTATCATTTAATGCTTTACTTTTGCTTACAAGCTTTTTATGTGGTACTTGGTCAAACGCTTTTGAAGGTCCATATACACAACAACAACCGTACTACCCTCATCAACCCTCTCCATTACTTCAAATAACTTCAAAATCCACCAGGTATTTCAAGCCCATACTTGTTTCAAGTAGAATCAAGTGGGGAAGTTCCTTGCAGATCTCCTGCTTAAAAATACTCCATCTCTGCACATTTGGAGCACATGAATGAACTGTGCTACCTAATCTCAATGCCTTCTCTTCCGAAACTTACCATAAATGTGAACGTGTTACACATTTCACGTTGGAGACGCTCAACTCTAAGCAGAGCTCTGGAGTTGACCAAGATACTTAGAAGTGTTTAGGTATCCTGTTTGTAGAAAAAAATAATCAAAAACACAAAGATCAGAAAACTGCAGAATAAAATTGTATGCTGCGAGAGGCTTAGGTGTGTTCTTCGGAGCAAGTTGCCTGACTTTGTCCCTGGAAATGGTGTAGAGGCAGCTTTCAACAAGAAAGGAGATAATATATATATATTTATTTTGAATTAGTTTAGGTTATAAGAGATGATGAGAAAGTAAAATCTGTTCGGTCCCACAATGCCTGACATCTCACTATAATTTAGACTTTGTTCTGATTATTTCCATCTCTATTTTAAACTCTTAACACTACCCGTGGCATTGACTGGAAAGCCTCCTATATGGCCTTGGATTTTAATTTTATTGAATATGAAGTAGCAATCTGCTTTTCGTTGATTAATTGTAAGCAGATGCTCTTCTGCGCTAATTTTGAAAATAATTTATTTATGCTGCATGCAGATTGGACCTTGTATAGGGCCTTCTTCAGGATGAGTTTTCTCTCTCTGTTTTGGGAAGGAGCCCACGAGTATTACTTATTAATTGGAAGGGTGTACCTGATGATGGGATTGAAATAATGCAGTGCTGGTGCTAGTTATCCAGGAACAATACAGTCGAGTTTAATTTGCATCCAGTTCAGTCTGCAGACATGAACGTGATTAAGCACTCTGCGAGATCAGCCAAAAATTATTCCTCAGCGGAGAATTAAACATGTATTGCAGATAAGTGGGAGAGATGGGGACTTGTGCGGGCCTATGAGATGCAGAAAATACAAGTATACATATAACCATAGTACTTTATTGAAATGGCAACTGTAAAATTGGGTGTGACAAGGATTCTGGATTCTGTGGTTGAGTGCTACTGTTGAATATTGGCTGTGACAAATGGTGCGACAGTTCACTCGTTTTGGACAAGACTGCAGCATTTTCTTTAACTTCAAGTTATATAATCTGCAATTTACTAGTGTGAACTATTGATACTTGCAGTATTGATACAGCTGCAACGTCCCGAATACGGAACTCCGAAAACCGGAATTGTCCAAAAAACTGACTTTTGCGCATAGCTGTTGGAGTCGTTTGGAATCTGGAATTATTATCCAAAAACAGAAAATTTTTGAGGCAAAACCTGAAATCCGGCACGGATTCGATCAAGGATTCCGGATTTCAAATTTGATTTTCTTGTCTGAAATCCGGAAAAACCCTAAAACCGGAACGGACTTGATCCTGAGGATTCCGGATTTCAGACATTGTACCTGTACTGATAATGTGAAGATCTATGTGCACCAGTGACCAACTATGCTGGCTGCGTTTATGAACCACAGCTAACATTTAAAGAAAGACTTGCATTTATATAGCGCCTTTCACGACCTCAGGATGTCTCAATGCACTTTACAGCCAATGAATTATTTTTGAAGTGTAGTCATCTGTTGTAATGTAGGAAACACGGCAGCCAATTTGCACGCAGCAAGCAGCAATGAGATAATGATCACATAATCTGTTTTAGTGATGTTAATTGAGGGATAAATATTGGTCAGGACACCAGGGCTAACTCTCATGCTCCTCTTCAAATTAGTACCATGGGATTTTTTACATCCACCTGTGAGGGCAGACGGGGCCTCAGTTTAATGTCTCCCCCGAAAGACGGCACCTCTGACTGTGCAGCACTCCTCAGTACTACACTGGAGTGTCAGCCTAGATATTTGTGCTCAAGTCCCTGGAAACAAGGCTGTAATCTTATCTTGAGTTCAATTATCTATTGCCGCGTTTCCTATATTACAACAGTGACTACACTCCAAAAGTACTTCATTGGCTGTAAAGCGTTTTGAGACGTCCGGTGGTCATGAAAGACGCTATATAAATCCAATTCTTTCTATTAAACACTCAAGCTTTATTTGATGTATTTTACGCTAGTATCAAGGCACTCTAGATTACATTACTGGCTTTATATCCCTTCAATGTATTCATTATTCTCCACTTCACTATTCTTCATAAGAAGTTTGTGCTGCAAGAGAAATGCAAGCCAGCAAAGGTGGAGCATTTCACCTCAGGGAACTAAAGCTAACATTGTTCCTCATTTATTCTACATCCACATCCAAACCCAAATCGTCATCCCATGAGGTAGCAATGCCTGGGGTACTATTCTTCTAAGAAATTCACTTCTTGGATGGCCAGGTGTTGATATTCCATTCTGCTTTATGTACGACCTCATGCTGGAGTAAGCCTTAGATCTTGTCTCTTGTCGTTAGCAGATTCTCGTTTCCTGTACCAGAAAAGGTTTAGTTGTTTTAGTTCACTGGCAGACTATTAGAACCTCTCCCAAGTTTTTGGTTTATAGGAAGGAAGTTTTCTCTCAAATTTATTTTGTAGGTTTAGCCTGCAGTGAGGCAAAGTTAGAGAGCATTATGTTTCTACAGGATTGCTGGCTTCCCCAGAGTGCGAGTGGAATATGTGTCGCACTAAAACCTCCTCTTCAGAACCCACAAAGCTACATGAACAAAAAGGGCAACCACTCCCTCAACATTCAGAAGGTCTGCGACGCCCACCTGTACATCATGCATGCGAACGTGCAGCACATGGGTGCCTGACACACAGCTTTCATTGTGCATCACTCGGTCGTTCTGGAGGCCCAGTGGAAAGATGGATAATCATTAACGAGGTTTATCCCTTGCTGCCGTGGCTAATAATGCCTTTTTACAATTCACAGACTGAAATAGAGTAGAGATACAATCACCTACATGCATCCCCCAGACAGGTAGTTGAGAGGATAATCGGGTTGCAGGAGAGTCTCTTCGGGGGCTTGGACATGTGTAGGTTGTCCTCCAAGTATCCCCAGAGAGCGTAATGAGGATAGTCGTTGTGTGCTGTGCCTTGAACAACTATGACCTGATGGAAGGTCTGGATCTTGATATACCAGGGAGGAGATAATTTTAAGGGCAAAATGATACAGCAACTCCCAAAGACTTTAACTTAACCCTGAGAAACGTATTGTAATTACAAACCTTGTTTTCCAGCAATGTTTATTCTCTTTAGAAATTTGAGCAACTATTTACATGAATAAAGCTTAAATGAACATTAATCGACATTAACATTTTGGGTTAATAATGTCTGCAGTGTGCCAGAACGTGATATGAGCCTGTATTTTTGTATTTTCTCCCAATTGTTTATTAATTCAAAATATGTTCAACTAACTTGTAAACAACTCTGAATACCACTTAATGCATTGAAGATTAATAATTATGAAGTTTCTTAGCATTTTTGGAAAAAAATCCAGAATTTCAATCTGTTTTCCCCATTCAACTTGTTTTAATATAAAAAAAACAGAAACGGGACATGTCATGTGCGTTGCTATACTTGAGTAACACAACTTTAATTAAAGGTGATGTTTGAACTCACCCATGAAAATAATGAAGGGTTCAGCATTTCATCAGCATACTTAATTGTTAGACAATAGCCTTAGGTTAGTGAAGATTTCTTAGACTGTTTTCAGTAACAGCCAACACTCGGCCTATGTTACAAATTTAATCTACCATAGATATCTTCTTGGGTTCAGTCGCTCTAAGCAGTATGAGTACCTTTTATGGGAGTTAACTGCCCTATATTTGCTTGTGTCTACGTCAAGTTGCTGGAGAAATATCACCAACGATGTCTCCGCAAGATCCTACGAATCCCCTGGGAGGACAGGCGCACCAACATCAGCATCCTCATTCAGGCCAACATCCCCAGCATTGAAGCACTGACCACACTCGATCAGCTCCGCTGGGCAGGCCACATAGTCTGCATGCCAGACACGAGACTCCCAAAGCAAGTGCTCTACTCTGAGCTCCTTCATGGCAAACGAGCCAAAGGTGGGCAGCGGAAACACTACAAGGACACCCTCAAAGCCTCCCTGATAAAGTACAACATCCCCACTGACATCTGGGAGTCCCTGGCCCAAGACCGCCCTAAGTGGAGGAAGTGCACCCAAGAGGGCGCTGAGCACCTCGAGTCTCAACGCCGAGAGCATGCAGAAATCAAGCGCAGACAGCAGAAAGAGCGTGCGGCGAACCAGTCCCACCCACCCCTTCCCTCAACGACTATCCGTCGCAACTTTGACAGAGTCTGTGGCTCTCGTATTGAACTGTTCAGCCACCAAAGAACTCACTTCAGGAGTGGAAGTAAGTCTTCCTCGATTCCGAGGGACTGCCTATGATGATTTTCTTGTACAGTAGCGTACCTAGGCCTGTAACAATAGTACCCCTGTGACTTCGACCAAATATTTGTGTTTCACACCTGTACTTCAATCTCTTTGAAGATGAAAGGGCGAACACTTTTTATAAAACGCATGATTTGAATTGAGCTGTTTTATTTCACATTAAGGTGAACATACAGTTTTGATCAGACTTGCTGGATTCAATCTGAACAACATCTCCTTACATAGTAATATTAAAGAGCATGCTATGCTTCCCCACATCAGTGGGTCATCTTATTTGATTAAATCAAAATGACTACTAACTGTCTTCCAGTATTTATAACCTCTTAGTCTCGGCAAAATTCCTTGCATCTTTCTGTTTAAAATCCTGATTGCCTGCGCCTTGGTTCCTGTCCTCTAACTCCCCTGTTCAGACAGACAGGGATCGAAAACATTCCAACACATTGGGTGTGAGATATTTATCAATTTCTGAAACAACTTTGATTAACCTTTTATTTAAGTGCCTTTTTTAAAGCTTGAGAATACATTTCAATTTAAAAATGGACAACTGAAGTGACTCTTTTTACATATCCTTTGTGGGGGAAAAAAATTGGCATTTAAAAAAAATATGGCAGCACATACCAGGAAGATAAGCCAAAGTATACAACTTTGTCTTTCACATGAAAGATATTCAAATCCAGACGTTATGGGGCTCAATTTTCCCCAAAGCTTTTTTTTGGTGTATTTGAAGAGTTATGCTCGTCTTTTTGGGGCCCAAGTACGCCAAAAAAAATGTTCTAAGTTTCCCCGTTTGATTTCTTCATTTTGGCGCAGCCTAACCTGTCCTTTAGTTTTGGGGGTGGATACCTGATCTGCGCCAAAAAGATCAGGTTGCCACGGTAACCAGGGACACAATGTGGGCTGAGGCTGCAAAATGAAACATACAGCCAGCTCGCAACACATTAAAATATATTGCAGCAACTTACCTCCAATTATTAAAATCACCACCCCCACCCCCCTCCCACAGATGCTGGTGCTGATCCCCGCCCCTATCCCAGACCGAAAGGCCTCCCGGTCCGCTCCCCTAGCCCTGAGTGCCTTGCAAGTCTGCTTCCCCCACCCGCCCCTAGCCCCGAGTGGCTTGCTGGTCCGTTCCCTGCCTCTAGCCCCGTGTTCCTTGCCGGTTCGCTCCCCCACCCCTAGTCCTGGCCAAGTGGCCTCCCAGTCTGCTCCTCTGCCCCTATCCATAGCCGAAAGGCCTCCTCCCTCCCGGTCCCCGCACCTAACTATACCCGAAAGGCTTCCAACCCTTCTCTTCCTCCTCTTACCTCTCCTGCTGCTGCTGTCCGGGCATCTGCTGCACTTACCTGCACCGATTTCCTTAACTCTCCAGAAGGTTTTTCTGCAGAGGCCACATGCGCTGGCCTAAGAAGAACTGGAATAACTCTCAGCTGGTCAAACTTGACTAAATGGCCAGAATTTGCGCGGGTGGCAGGTTACGCCCCCTTTGGCTGAAAAAAAATTACCTAAAAAAAATTGTAACTAACTGAGCCGGGGCAAATTGATCGTGGAAACTGTTTTTTTAAAAACTTAGGCCAAAAAAAGCGGCCTGCTCCAAAAAACAGCGCAAATCATTGGGGAAAATTGAGCCCATTGTTTAGAATTTACATTTTACAGTGCCCCCACCCCCCAGTTATCTTGGGAGGTAAGAAAATAAGAGCTGGGTCTTTTCTGTATATTGTTGTGCTGCAGGGTATGTAAAAATGAGATTGAATGGAAAGATAAAAGTACATTGTATGAAATACAATTACATTGACTGATTATACAGCATCAACTTCCCTTGTACATGACGGCAGCTTGTAACCTAGCAGAGATGATTTTTTATGTGTGTGTGTGTATGTGTATATATAAATAGAAAATAAAAAATGTGGCTTGCCAGGAATGTAAAATTTCCACTCTATAGTTTGGAGACTTATAGAATCATAGAATGGTTACAGCACAGGAGGAAGCCATTCGGCCCATCGAGCCCATGCTGGCTCTCTGCAAGAGCACTTCAGCTGGTTCCAATCCCCTGCCTTTTCTCCGCAGCCCTACAATTTTTTTTCTTTCAGGTACTTATCTAATTCTTTTTTGAAAGCCACGATTGAATCTGCCTCCACCACCCTTTCAGGCAGTACATTGCAGATCATCATAACTTGCTGCATTTTTAAAAAAAAGTTTTTCCTCATGCCGCCTTTGGTCCTTCTGCCAATCGCCTTAAATCTGTGTCTGCTTGGTTCTCTACCCTTCCACCAATGGGAACAGTTTTTCTATCTCCTGTCTAGACCCCTCATGATTTTGAACATCTCTATTTAATCTCCTGTCATTCTTCTCTGCTCTAAGGAGAACAATCCCAGTTTCTCCAGCCTCTCCATGTAACTGAAGTCCCTCATCATTGGAACCATGCTTGTAAATCTTTTCTGCACCCTCTCTAAAGCCTTCACATCCTTCCTAAAGTGGGGTACCCAGAATTGGACACAATACTCCAGTTGTGGGCGAACCAGTGTTTTATACAGGTTCATCATAACTTCCTTGCTTTTGTACTCTATGGGCCCAAGTTTCCACATGATTCGCGCCTGATTTTTAGGAGCAACTGGTGGAGAACGGACTATTTTAGAAATCGCAATTCTTCACATTCTTTTTTCTGCAGTTCTAGTCAGGTAGAACAGTTTTAGTTTAGAACAGAATTTTTTCTTCAAAAGGGGGCGTGTCCGGCCACTGACGCCTGATTTGAAAGTTTCCACAGTGAAAATGTACTCCAAACTAAAGTAGAATGGCGCCAGTGAAGATTTTTGTAGAACTGAAAAAACCTGTTCTACACATTAAAAAATCAGGCGCAGGTTACAAATTAGGCGCCCAGAACGAGGTGGGGGGAAGGGAACTCATTAAATTTGACAATAAATCCTTATTTATACTTCTACAAATATTATACAAATAAATCCAACCTGAATAAACATTTATAAGCCAAGAAAAGATTAAATAAACCATCTTCCTACCTGTGTGAAAGTGCTTCAGCCAGGGAGAATACTGCAGCTGTTCGTGCCGCTGAGAGAGAGGAGGGGAGAGAGAGGAGAGGAGGGGAGAGAGAGGAGGGGAGAGAGAGGAGGGGAGAGAGAGGAGGGAGAGAGAGAGAGAGGAGGGGGGAGAGGGGGGGAGGGGGGGGAGGGGAGGGGAGGGGGGAGAGGGAGGGGAGGGGGGAGAGGGAGGGGAGGGGGGAGAGAGAGGGGAGGGGAGGGGGGAGAGAGAGAGGAAGGGGGGAGAGAGGGAGGGGAGGGGGGAGAGAGAGAGGGAGGGGAAGGGGGAGAGAGAGAGGGAGGGGAAGGGGGAGAGAGAGAGGGAGGGGAAGGGGGAGAGAGAGAGGGAGGGGAAGGGGGAGAGAGAGAGGGAGGGGAGGGGGGAGAGGGAGGGGAGGGGGGAGAGGGAGGGGAGGGGGGAGAGAGAGAGGGAGGGGAGGGGGGAGAGAGAGGGAGGAGAGAGAGGGAGGGGAGGGGGGAGAGAGAGAGGGAGGAGAGAGAGGGAGGGGAGGGGGGAGAGAGAGAGGGAGGGGAGGGGGGAGAGAGAGAGGGAGGGGAAGGGGGAGAGAGAGAGGGAGGGGAAGGGGGAGAGAGAGAGGGAGGGGAGGGGGGAGAGAGAGAGGGAGGGGAGGGGGGAGAGAGAGAGGGAGGGGAGGGGGAGAGAGAGAGGGAGGGGAGGGGGGAGAGAGAGAGGGAGGGGAGGGGGGAGAGAGAGAGGGAGGGGAGGGGGGAGAGAGAGAGGGAGGGGAGGGGGGGGAGAGAGAGAGGGAGGGGAGGGGGGAGAGAGAGAGGGAGGGGAGGGGGGAGAGAGAGAGGGAGGGGAGGGGGGAGAGAGAGAGGGGAGGGGGGAGAGAGAGAGGGAGGGGGGGGAGAGAGAGAGGGGAGGGGGGAGAGAGAGAGGGAGGGGAGGGGGGAGAGAGAGAGGGAGGGGAGGGGAGGGGGGAGAGAGAGAGGGAGGGAGGGGAGGGGGGAGAGAGAGAGGGAGGGAGGGGAGGGGAGAGAGAGGGAGGGAGGGGAGGGGGGAGAGAGAGAGGGAGGGAGGGGAGGGGGGAGAGAGAGAGAGAGGGAGGGAGGGGAGGGGGGAGAGAGAGAGAGGAGGGAGGGGAGGGGGGAGAGAGAGAGAGGGAGGGAGGGGAGGGGGGAGAGAGAGAGAGAGGAGGGAGGGGAGGGGGGAGAGAGAGGGGGGGAGGGGGGAGAGAGAGAGGGAGGGAGGGGAGGGGAGAGAGAGGGAGGGAGGGGAGGGGGGAGAGAGAGAGGGAGGGAGGGGAGGGGGGAGAGGGGAGAGAGAGAGGGAGGGAGGGGAGGGGGGAAGAGAGAGGGAGGGAGGGAGGGGAGGGGGGAGAGGAGAGAGAGAGAGAGGGAGGGAGGGGAGGGGGGAGAGAGGGAGGGAGGGGAGGGGGGAGAGAGGGAGGGAGGGGAGGGGGGAGAGAGGGAGGGAGGGAGGGGTGGGGGGAGAGAGGGAGGGAGGGGAGGGGGGAGAGAGAGGGAGGGGGGGAGGGGGGGAGAGGTGGAGGGAGGGGAGGGGGGGAGAGAGAGGGGGGGGAGGGGGGAGAGAGAGAGGGAGGGAGGGGAGGGGGAGAGAGAGAGGGAGGGGAGGGGAGGGGGGGAGGGAGGGGAGGGGGGGAGAGAGTGGGGTGGGTGGGGAGGGGGGAGTGAGAGAGGGAGGGAGGGGTGGGGGGGAGTGTGGGAGGGTGGGGTGGGGGGTGATGTGCGTGGGCAGGGTGGGGGGGGGGTGTGTGTGTGGGAGGGAGGGGTGGGGTGGAGAGTGTGTGGGGACGGGGTG
>NW_027252386.1:0-25955 GCF_044704955.1 Pristiophorus japonicus | reverse complement strand
ACCATATCTAAAGCCAGAGAGGATTGGAAAATGGTGGTTGAGCAGTTATAATGAGGGATGTTCAAGAGGCCAGAATTTGAGGAGCAAGATATCTTGTGGGGTTGTGAGGCTGAAAAAGATTACAGAGATAGGGAGGAGCGAGACCATGAAATGATTTGTAAACGAGGATGAGAATTTTGAAATCGAGGCTTTGTTTAACTGGGAGCCAATGGAGGTCAGAAAGCACAGGAGTGACGGGTGATCTTGACTTGATGCGGGTTAGTACATGGGGGACTGAGATTTGGATGACTTCAAGTTTACGTAGTGAGGAATGTGGGAGACCGGCCAGGAGTGAGTTGGAGTAGTCAAGTCTAGAGGTAACAAAGGCATGGATGAGGGTTTCAGCAGCACAAGAGCTGAGGCAGGAGCGGAGGTGGGTAATGTTATGGAGGTGGAAAAAGGTGGTTTTAGTTATGCCATGGATATGTGGCTGGAAACTCATTTCAGGGTCAAATATGACACCTAGGTTGTGAACAGTCTTGTTCACCCTCAGATTGATGCTAAGGAGAGGGATGGAGTCAGTGGTTAGGGAACGCAGTTTGTGGCGGGGACCAAAGATAATGGCTTCGGTCTTCCCAATAGTTAATTGGAGAAAATTTCTGCTCATCCAGTACTGGATGTCGGACAAGCAATCTGACAATTTAGATACCAAGCATGGGTCAAGACAAGTGGTGGAGAGATAGAGCTGGGTATCGTCAGCGTACATGTAGAAACTGACTCCGTGTTTTCAGATGATATCGCCAAGGGGCAGCATATAGATGAGAAATAAGAGGGAAACAAGGACAAATCCTTGGGGGACACCAGAGGTAACAATGCAGGAGTGGGAAGAGAAACCATTGCACGATATTTTCTGGCTACGATTAGATAGGCAAGAATGGAACCAGGCGAGTGCAGTCCCACCTAGCTGGACATTGATGGAGAGGTGTTGGAGGAGGATGGAGTAGTCAACTGTGTCAGAGGTGCAGCAGAGGTTAGAACCTAAAGCAAGTTTTCCACTAGATTAACAGTGACTCCAATCCACTTATGTTATAAGAACACAAAAAATAGGAGCAGGCCATTCGGCCCCTCGAGCCTGATCCACCATTCAATAATATCATAGCTGATCTTCTACCTCAACTCCACTTTCCTCATATCCCTTCACCCCTTAATATTCAAAAATGTATCAAGCTGCCTTGAATATACTCAAACACTGAGCATCCATAGCCCTTTGGGGGAGAGACTTCCAAAGATTCACCATCCTCTGAGTGAAGAAATTTATCTTCATCTCAGTCCTAAATGGCCGACACTTATTCTGAGATTGTGACTCCTGGTTCCAGACTCCCAGCCAGAGGAAATATCCTTCCTGCATCTACCCTGTCAAGCCCTTTAAGAATTGTGTATGTTTCAATTAGATCACCACTCATTCTTCTAAACTACAGAGAATATAGGCCTAATCTACTCAATCTCTCTTCATAGGACAATCCCCCATCCCAGGAATCAGTCTGGTGAACCTCCATTCCTCAATGGCAAGTATATCCTTTCTTAGGCAAGATCATCAAAACTGTACTCAATACTTCAAATGTGGTCTCACCAGGGCAGTATGTAATTGCAGTAAGACATCTTTACTCTTACACTCAAATCCTTTTATAATAAAGGTCAACATACCATTTGCTTTCTTAATTGCTTCCTGTACCTGCATGTTAACTTTCAGCGATTCATATACATGGACACCCAGGACCCTCTGAACAACAGCATTTTCCAATCTTTCAGCATTTACAAACTACTCTGCTTTTCCATTTTTCCTTCCAAAGTGGATAACTTCACATTATATTCCATTTTCCATCTTCTTGCCCACTCACTTAGCCCATCTATATCCCTTTGAAGTTTCTTTGCATTTTGCATCATCCTCACAATTACATTCCCACCTAGCTTTGTATTATCAGCAAACTTGGATATCATCCAAATCATTGATATAGATTGTGAATAGCTGGGGCCCAAGCCCTGATCCCTACGGTACCACTCCACTAGTTACAGCCTGCCAACCCGAAAATTACCCGTTTATTCCGACTCTGTTTTCTGTCCATTAACCAATCCTCAATCCATGCTCGTGTCCACTGTAAATGACACAAGGTCAGCCCGCTGGATGGAACCTCGGGCGCCCTGAGCTTGATCTCCGGTGTCTCCAGTCCCGACTGCCCCCTTACATCAGTCTCCCCTCACTTTTATACCCTGCAGTGATCCATCTCTGGCACCTGACTCTTCTTTGTCTTCTCTGCTGGGTTTTGGCAGGAAGCTGGGAAAAGACAGCTGGAACTTCTCTAATCTGTGATTTACAAGGACACTTTCCCTGGTTCCCAGCAGTTACTTTTCTTCAGCAATTTTCTGATTATCCCTAAACTCCCCTGCCTGCTGTTAGTTATTTCTTATAGTTTCATAATTATAGGTATAAACATCACACATTATAATCTAACCTATTCTATTACTCACTCTGGTTTAAGCTTATATTGTCCTGTACTATTTTATGATTTTATAACCAATCCTCAATCCATGCGAGTATAGTACCCCCAATCTTATGAGCTCTAATTTTGTTTAATTATCTCTTGTCGAATGCCTTCTGAAAATCCAAATACACCACATCCACTAGTTCCCCCCTTATCTATTCTGCTAGTTACCACCTCAAAAAATGTTAACAGATTTGTCAAACATGATTTCAGTTTTATAAATCCGTATTGACTCTGCCCAATCCTGTTATTATTTTTAATAGTGCCCTGTTACCACATCGTTATAACAGATTCTAGCATTTTCCTTACTACTGATGTCAGGCTAACTGGTCTGTGATTCCTTGTTTTCTCTCTCCCTCCTTTCTTAAATAGTGGGGTTATATTTGGTACCTTCCAATCCGCATGAAGGGAGAGAGAGCGAATGAGTGAGACAAAGATTGACACGGAAGGGAGAGAGAGCTGGACAGAGTGAGATCAAACAGACAGCAAAGTAAGTGAGACAGAGTGAGACTTAAATCCAAAAGGGGGAGTGGGAGAGACAGAATGAGGCAGAGAAAGAAAGGAAAGGAAGAGAAGGTATTGGCTGGGATGGCAAGGGAGAAGAGAATGGGGCAGAGAGAAGAGAGAGGGGCGAAAGAGGCGGAGAGAGGTAGACTGAGAGCATAGCAGAAAGAGGGACAGAGAAGCAGAGAAGAGAAAGGTGGAAAGAGTGAGAGACAGTGAGGCAGAGAGAAATGAGAGAGGTAGAGGTCTTATTGAATGGCGGAGCAGGCTCAAAGGGCAAAATGGCCTACTCCTGCTCCTATTTCTTATGTTCTTAATAGAGCAAATGTGAATTAGAGAGAGAGAGAACAAGGTGGGGGGAGAGAGAGAAATTGAGAAAGAAACAGGTGGAGATATGAGAGTGCTTCTTCGGCAGCCCCTCCCAAACCAGTGACCTCTACCATCTAGAAGGACAAGGGCAGCAAGCACATGGGAACACCACCACCAGCATGTTCCCCTCCAAGTCACACACCATCCTGATATGTAAGAATATCACCGTTCCTTCGTCGCTGGGTCAAAATCCTGGCACTCCCTCCCTCATCATCATCATCATAGGCAGTCCCTCGAATCAAGGATGACTTGCTTCCACGTCAAAAAGTTCACAGGTGTTTCAATGAAGGACCTAAAATACCAGGTCCCGTACTACATGTTGAAGAGTGGAAGATGCCTGTGCGTGGATTTTTTTTAACGTGTGGTGACCGTTGCACACCAGCCACCACAAGGGCTTGACAGAGCTAGGTCTTGGTCCAGTGGCAAGGATTAACCAAAACGACTGGAGACCAGCTCTGCTGCACGGACCTAATGCGCACGTATGTCGCAGTGTGGATGGCCTGTACTGCCCCTGGGCCCTCGCCTCTTCTGGGCCCCAAACTCACGCCTCTCCTGGGCCACGGTCATGTCCCTCTACAATCTCTCGCCGCTCCTTCGCCCTGACCTCGCCGCTCCATCACACGGACTGCAGCGGTTCAAGAAGGTGGCTCACGACCATCTTCTCAAGGGCAATTAGAGATGGGTAATAAATGCTGGCCTTGCCAGCGGACCCCACATCCCATGAACAAATATTTTTTTAAATCACCTTCTCTTTTCAAGAGGAAGAGACCCAGCCTTTTCATTCTTTCCTAATAGGCATAACCTCGCATTTCTGGTATCATAATTGTAAATCTAATTTCCACCCTCGCCAATGCCTCTACCCTTTTTATAATATGGAGATCACAATTGTACACAGTACTCCAAATGTGGTCTAAACGAGGTTTGATACAAGTTCAGCATAATTTAGCTACTTTTCAATTCAATCCCCCTGGAAATAAACCCGAGTGCTTGGTTTGCTCTTTTTAACGGCCTTATTAACCTACGTCGCTACCTTTGGTGATTTTTGCATTTGTATTCTGAGATCACTTTGCTCTTCTGCCCCATTTAGATTCTGGTTTTCCAACTAATATGTGACCTCCTTATTTCTGTTACCAAAATGCAATATCTCACATTTATCAGTGTTGAAATTCATTATATGCCAATTCTGCAAGTATATTAATGTAATAAGACATGTAGTACAGCAGGGATTAGATACAGAGTAAAGCTCCCTCCACATTGACCCTTCAAACACTCCCAGGGCATATACAACATGGGTTAGTGACAGAGTAATGCTCCCTCTGCACTGTCCCATCAAACATTCCCAGGTCATATATAGCACAGGCAAGGTACAGAGTTAAGTTCCCTCTACATATATAGAGGAAAGCTCCCTCTATACTCCCCATCAAACACGCCCAGGCCAACTACAGCCTGGTTTAGATACAGAATAAATCTCCTTCTCTACCATCCCGGGGCAGTTTCCAGTGGGCTTCCACAGGGCTCAGTACTTGTCCCTTGCTTTTTGTGATATATATATAATCAATGATTTGGACTTGAATATAGGAGGTATGATTAAGAAGTTTGCAGATGATACAAAAATTGGCCCTGTGCTTGATAATGAAGAAGCGGTAGACTGCAGGAAGATATCAATGGACTGGTCAGGTGGGCAGAACAGTGCCAAATGGAACTCAATCCGGAGAAGTGTGAGGTGATGCATTTGGGGAGGGCTAACAAGGAAATGGAATACACAATAAATGGTAGGACACTGAGAAGTGTAGAGGGACAAAGGGGGGTGGTTAAGAAGGCATACGGGATACTTGCCTTTATTAGCCGAGGCACAGAATAGAAGAGTAGGGAGATTATGCTTGAACTGTATAAAAAACTACTCAGGCCACAGTTAGAGTACTGCGTGCAGTTCTGGTCACCACAGTACAGGGAAGATGTGACTGCCCCAGAGAGGGTAGAGGAAATTTATGAGGATGATGCCTGGACTGGAGAATTTTAGCTATGAGGAAAGATTGGATAGGCTGGGGTTGTTTTCTTTGGAACAGAGGAGGCTTAGGAGACCTAATTGAGGTGTATAAAATTATGAGGGGCCTAGATAGAGCAGATAGGAAGGACCTATTTCCCTCAGCAGAGGGTTGAATAAACAAGGGACATAGCTTTCAAGTAAGTGGTAGGAGGTTTAGAGGGGATTTGAGGAGAAATATTTTCACCAAGGGTGGTGGGGGTCTGAAACTCACTGCCTGAAAGGGTGGTAGAGGCAGAAACCCTCATAGCATTTAAAAAGTACTTGGATATGCACCTGAAGTGCTGTAAGCTACAAGGCTACGATCCAAGAGCTGGAAAGTGGGATCAGGCTGGAACGCTCTTTGTCAGCAAGCACGGACATGATGGGCTGAATGGCCTCCTTCTGTGCTGTAAATTTCTATGATTCTCTGATTGCAAGGCTAGGAGAGGCACTCTTGAAGGTATGGGGAGCTCGGACTTGTCTGTGGGAGTAACAGACGGCAAGAGAACTCAAATAATCCCGAGCAATGCGGTGTTAGTCGTGGCTCAGTGGTAGTCTCTGAGTCAGTAGGTTGTGGGTTCAAGTCCACTCCCAGAGCATGGAGCATAAAATCTAGGCCGACATTCCAATGCAGTGCAGAGGGAGCGCTGCACTGTGAGGGGTGCCGTCTTTCACATGAGGCCCCATAAGAGCATAAGAAATAGGAGCAGGAGTAGGCCATTTGGCCCCTCGAATCTGCTCCATCATTCAATAAGATCATGGCTGATCTGATCTGATCTTGCCTTCAACTCCACTTCCCTGCCCACTCCTCATAACCCTCGACTCCCAAAAATCTGTCTATCTCCACCTTAAATATATTTAATGACCCAGCTTCCACAGCTCTCTGGGGCAGAGAATTCCAAAGGTTCATGTTCCTCTGAGAGAAGAAATTCCTCCTCATCTCTATTTTAAATAGGCGACCCCCTATTCTGAAACTATGACCCCTAGTTTTAGATTCCTCCACAGGGGGGGAGCATCCTCTCTGCATCTACCCTGTCAAGCCTCCTCAGAATCTTATACGTTTCAATAAGATCACCTCTCATTCTTCTAAACTCCAATGAATATAGGCCCAACCTGCTCAACCTTTCTTCATAAGACAACTCTTTTATCTCAGGAATCAATCTCGTGAACCTTCTCTGAACTGCCCCCAATGCAAGTATATCACTCCTTAAATAAGGAGACCAAAACTGTACGCAGTACTCCAGGTGTGGTCTCACCAACAGTGTAGTTGTAGCAGGATTTCCCTACTTTTATACTGCATCCCCCTTGCAATAAAGGTCAACATTCCATTTGCCTTTTTAATTACGCTGTACCTGCATGCTAACTTTTTGTGTATCATGCACAAGTACCGCAGATCCCTCTGTGTTGCAGCATTTTCTAATCTCTCCTCATTTAAATAATAATTTGCTTTTTTATTTTTCCTACCAAAGTGGATGACCTCACATTTTCCCACATTATACTCCATCTGCCAAACTTTTGCCCACTCACTGAGCTGATCTATATCCCTTTATTTGCATCTTCCTCACAACTTGCTTTCCCACTTATCTTTGTATCATCAGCAAGTTTAGCTACATTCACTCGATCCCTTCATCTAAGTCATTAATATAGATTGTAAATAGTTGAGGCCCCAGCACTGATCCCTGTGGCACCCCACTAGTTACAGTTTGCCAGCCTGAAAATGACCCATTTATCCCTACGCTCTGTTTTCTGTTTGTTAGCCAATCCTCTATCCATACTAATATATTACCCCCAATCCCGTGAGCTCTTATCTTGTGCAGTAACCTTTTATGTGGCACCTTATCGAGTGCCTTCTGGAAATCCAAATACATGACATCTACTGGTTCCCCTTTATCCACCCTGTTCGTTACATCCTCAAAGAACGCCATCAAATTTGTCAAACATGATTTCCCTTTCATAAAACCATGCTGACTCTGCTTGACTGCATTATGATTTTCTAAATAATGGACTCCAGCATTTTCCCAATGACATGTTAGTCTAACTGGTCTGCAGTTTCCCGCTTTCTGTCTCCCTCCATTCTTAAATAGGGGAATTACATCTGCTGGGATCTCTCCAGAATCCAGGGATTTTTGGTAGATTACAACCAATGTGGCCACCATCTCTGCAGCCACTTCTTTTAAGACCCGAGGATGCAGGCTATTAGGTCCAGGGGACTTGTCCACCTTTAGTCCCATTAGTTTGCCTAGTACCTTTTCTCCCTAGCAATAGTGATTGTTTTAAGTTCTCCCCTCCCAATAGCCCCTTGATTATCAATTATTGAGATGCTACAGTGAAGACCGATACAAAATATTTATTCAAATTCTCTGCCATTTCCTTGTTTCCCATTATTAATTCCCCAGTCTCATCTTCTAAAAGGACCAACTTAGCTACTCGCTTCCTTTTTATATACCTGTAGAAGCTCTTACTGTCTGTTTTTATATTTCTTGCTAGTTTACTCTCAATCTATTCCCTTTTTTTCCGTCGTCCTTTACTATTTTCTAAAAAGTTTCCAATCTTCTGGCCTTTCATTAATCTTCGCAACATTGTATGCCTTTGTTTTCAATTTGATACCACCCATTACTTCTTAGTTAGCCACGGATGGTTCATCCTTCTTAGAGTCTTTCTTTCTCATTGGAATATATCTTTGCTGAGCTATGAAATATCTCTTTAAATGTCTGCTACTCCTTATCTACTGTCTTACCCTTCCTTTGTAATTGCCTTTATTTTTCAGGGCACTATTTTGAGACCCAAGTTTCTCACCCTCAAACCGAATTTGGAATTCTACCATACTATGATCACTCTTCCCAAGAGGATCCTTTACTATGAGATCATGAATTAATCCCAGTCTCATTACACATTACCAATTCTAAAATAGTCTGCTCCCTGGTTGGTTCCATAGCGCATTGTTCTAAGAAAACATCCCGAATACACTCTATGAACTCTTCCTCAAGGCCACCTAATCTTTATATTGATATATCCAATCAATATAAAGATTTAAATCGTTTATGCTTATTGCAGTACCTTTCTTATAAGCCTCCATTATTTCTTGATATATATGCTGTCCTGCAGTGTAGCTATTGATAGGGAGCCCATAGACTACTCCCACCAGTGACTTTGTTCCCTTATTATTTCTTATCTCCACCCAAACTGACCTACATCTTGATCTTCTGAGAATCAGAACCATCTGACCTCTCAAGTGGGCGTAAAAGATTCCATGACGTTATTTCGAAGAAATCTCTCTGGTGTCCAAGCTAACATTTATCCCTCAACCAACATCACTAAAACAGAGGCCGTGAAAGGCACTTTATAAATACAAAGGAGAAAAGGAACAGTCGATAACAGGACATCAATTAGTCTCCTCGTGGAGAAATCAAGGAATCGACTCACTGTATGTAGGAAACAAAGCTGATTTATTTGATCGTTGTTTGACAGAAAAGATTTACAAGAATGATTCCAGGGATGAGGGACTTCAGTTACATGGATAGACTGGTGAAGCTGGGGTTGTTCTTCTTAGAACAGAGAAGGTTGAGAAGAGATTTGATAGAGGTGCTCTGAAATCATGAGGGGTCTGGACAGAGTAGAGAGAAAATATTCCCATTGGCGGAAGGATTGAGAACCAGAGGGGACAGATTCAAGGTGATTGGCAAAAGAACCAAAGGCGACATGAGAAAAAACTTTGTTTTAAGCAGCGAGTGGTTAGGATCTGGAATGCACCGCCTGTAAGGCTGGTGGAGGCAGATTCAATCGTGGCTTTCAAAAAGGGAATTGGATAAGTACCTGAAATAAAACAATTGCAGGGCTACAGCGAAAGGGCGGGGAGTGGGACTTGCAGAGAGCCGGCACGGGCTCGATGGTCCGAAAGGCCTCCTTCTGTGCTGTAACCATTCTATGATTCTATGATATCCAGAAAATTAAACTCCAGCCCAGTTATAGGGATTAATTACACCAGCAGCAACAAACTCCAACTGTCCGAGTGAACATGGTTCAGTCCTGGATGTGATTAACTGCAACAATAAAAGCAGAGTCCAACCCCTGCAGTCACTTGTGAACTCGCTGATGTGACTGAAGGTTGGATAAACGAGTGAAGCCCTTCCCACACTCGTAGCAGATGAATGGCCTCTCCCCAGTGTGAGTGCGTTGGTGTTTCATCAGTTCATTTCTGCTTTTATAGCTCTTTTCACAGTCAGAACATTTAAACGGTCTCTTACTGGTGTGAACAAGTTGGTGTTCAGTGAGGTGGGATGAACGAGTGAATGCCTTCCCACACACAGAACAGGTAAAAGGTCTCTCCCCGGTATGAATACGCTGGTGAGCATGAAGCTCGAATGAATTAGTGAATCCCTTTCCACACACAGAGCAGATGAACGGCCTCTCTCCTGTGTGAGCTCGCTGGTGACTCAGATGATGAGATGATTTAGCAAACCGTTTCCCACATACGGGACAGACGAACGGTCTCTCCCCAGTGTGAACACGCTTGTGTTCAATGAGGTGTGAAGATGCAGCGAATTTCTTCCCACACACGGGACAGGTAAACGGCCTCTCCCCTGTGTGAACATGGTGGTGTCTCACCAAGCTGGATGAACAAGTGAATCCTTTCTCACACACGGAGCAGGTGAACGATCTCTCCCCAGTGTGAATTCGCTGGTGTGCCAGCAGGCTGGATGAATAAGTGAAGCCCTTCCCACACACAGTGCAGGTGAATGGCCTCTCCCCAGTGTGAACTCGCTGGTGTTCAGTGAGGTGGGATGAACGAGTGAATCCCTTCCCACACGCGGGGCAGGTGAACGGCCTCTCCCTGGTGTGACTGCGTCGATAAGTTTCCAGCGCAGAGGGGCAATTGAATCCCTTCCCACAGTCTCCACATTTCCACGGATTCTCCATGGTGCAGGTGTCCTTGTGTCTCTCCAGGTTTGACGATCAGTTGAAGCCTCGTCCACACACAGAACACGTGTACGGTTTCTCACCGCTGTGAATGGTGCGATGTTTTTTCAGGCTGTGTAACTGGGTAAAGCTCTTTCCACAGTCAGTGCACTGGAACACTCTCACTTGGGTGTGTGTGTCTCAGTGCTTTTCCAGTCACACTGATGTTTGAAATCTTTTCCCACAGACAGAGCAGACAAACGTTTCTCCTTTCACATTCAAAGGCCGATGATATTCAAGTGAATCGAGTGACTCTGTCAGATCTTGATACAATTGGTTCGATTTTCCTGTCTGTAAATCCTCCTCTTCTAATATCCTGTAAAAGGTGTTTACGAAAGTCAGCACTGGAAGTGCAGGATAGAAATTGAGGACAGACAATTCTACTTTTTATGGAACATTCTTTCCTCTCTTGTTCCCCAAAGCTGTAAATTCCCATCCCACACACTCTCCCTCCACCCTGTGCTGAAATCCAAACTCATCGCACCACCTCCATCATTTCTTTCTTCCATCTGCAGTTTTCTCACTCCCTCTTCTCTGGTTGGGTTCAGTTCTACATCCCGTCTGTGCAGACTGAGAATAAATGAGGAAATGATTTTCTCTCGAGGTCACTGGGACCCTAAAGCCCCGCCCACCCTCTGTTCCTGTACCAAGATGGCCGCGCAGGCACGCTGATCATGTCTAATAATTCGGCTAGTTACCCCGAGCAGTCGGGTCCATCATCGCGAGTCAAACATGTGTCCTGCCGGCTCATATTAGGTGCCTGGGGCCTACACCAGGTGTTTATGAAGCTGCCCAGCCCACCCAGGGGTCTAATTCCTCCGCTGAGCCCACAAGCTCCTACCGACTCGCGGAATGTCTCTTCCACCTCAGACCACCTCCACCACTGGCACTGCGCCTGTTCAGAGCACAGCCCGATCCCGTGTCTGGGCTCCTGGTGTCATTGATAGAGCGCTTTACCCCTGTGCGGGTAGATTCTGGTTACAGAAGTAAACGTTGCAACATTTGGTAGTGAAAGGGATTCATTCAGGACAGACAGCAGGGATTATTGCAGGAAATAACACAGAGAAAGGAAATACAGTGGATGTTGTGTAGATGGATTGTCAAAAGGTGTTTGATAAGGTGCCGGACAGGAGGCTTGTTGATCAAATTAAGGCTCATGGTATTAAAGGGAGTGGGGCCGCGTGGAGAGGAAGTTGGGTAAAGGGCAGAAAACAGAGAGTAGTGGTTAATGGATGTTCTTCAGACTGGAGGGATGTAAACAGTGGTGTCCCCCAGGGTCAGTGTTGGGATCATTGCTCTTAATATAGAGACAGGATCTGGGCTAGGGAATAAGCACATATGAATTAGAAGCAGGAGTAGGCCATTTGGTCCCTCGAGCCTGCTCCACCATTCAATAAGATCATATTGATTCATCAATTGATCCACCGCTACGAAAAACAATAAGAATAAAACCGGACGGACCACCCGGCATCGACCTCCGCACCGGCTACGGACCCGACAACGGCACACCCAGCCCAGTCTTTCTCACCAACATCTGGGGACTTGTGCCAAAATTGGAAGAGATGGCCCAGACTAGTCAAGCAACAGCCTGACATAGTCATACTCACAGAATCATATCTTTCAGCCAATGTCCCAGACTCCTCCATCACCTCCCTGGATATGTCCTGTCCCACCGGTGGCGGTACAGTAGTATACAGTCGGGAGAGTGTGGCCCTGGGAGTCCTCAACACCGACTCCGGACCCCATGAAGTCTCCTGGCTTCAGGTCAAGCATGGACAAGGAAACCTCCTGCTGATGACCACCCACCGCCCTCTCTCAGCTGATGAATCAGTACTCCTCCATGTTGAACACCACTAGGAAGAAGCACTGCGAGTAGCAAGGTGCACAGAATGTACTCTGGGTGGGGGACTTCAATGTCCATCAAGACTGGCTCGGTAGCACCACTACTGACTGAGCTGGCCGAGTGCTGAAGGACAGCTGCCAGACTGTGCCTGCAGCAAATGATGAAAGAATCAACACGAGTGGAAAAAAAGACTTGCGCCCATCCCTTTGGAAAGGGCACAAGAGCGGGAGCAACGGTAAGCCTACAAAGGGCATGAGTCAGCCGAGCAGCGGGACTTCGGAAAGGGCGCGAGAGCAGGAACAGCGGTAAGCCTACAAAGGGCGTGAGTCAGCCGATCAGACAGCCGAAACAGCACCAAGTGACCTGGGAGGATAAGAAGTAAAAAGATTCAAAATGTGATGTCGCAGAAAAGCAGGGAAGTGATTGGTTGGTCAGTTTTTCTCTCTTTTCTTCGGCATTGGTTTAAATTAAGAGCTGGGATTAAAAATCTAAACTTTCAAAATGTGAAAAATTAATTAAATACATTAGAGATGTCAGGGCAGGCGATGTGTTACTGCTGCTGCATGTGGGAGCTGGTTGACCCCATTGAGGGCCACGGCGACCACATCTGCAGTAAGTGTTGGCTGCTCGAGGAACTTCGGCTCCGCGTTGATGAGCTGGATTCCGAGCTGCAGACACTGCGACACATCAGGGAGGGGGAGAGTTACCTGGACCCTGTGTTCCAGGAAGCAGTCCCACCCCTTAGATTAATTAATTTAAATTTGGTCCGTGGTTAGGGACAGGATGGTGTGGCTACAAGCGAGGCAGCTGTGGGGACCCAGGAGATAGTGATGGAGGTGCCTCAGTCCTTGCAATTGTCCAACGGTACGAGATTCTTGCTCCCTGTTTGGACGAGGGCAGGGACTGACCACAGTGCCATGGTACAGGAGGCCATTCAAGTAGGGGGAGTAAAAAGAAATGTTGTAGTGATCGGAAACAGTATAGTTTCGGAGATAGATACTGTTCTCTGCAGCCGAGTGCGTGAGTCCCGAAGGCTGTGATGCCTGCGCAGTGCCAAGGTTCAGGACATCTCCTCTGGGCTGAAGAGGGATTGGAATGGGAGGGGGAAGATCCAGTTGTCGTGGTCCACGTAGGTACCAATGACATAGGTAGAACAAAGAAAGGGGTTCTGCTGAAGGATTTTGAGCAGCTAGGGGCTAAATTAAAAAGCAGAACCACAAAGGCAATAATCTCTGGATTACTACCTGAGCCACGAGCAAATATATTTCGGTGAGAAAGAAAGACTTTAAGCGACGAGAGAACTAGCCTCGGTTAATGAAGGAAGTAAAGGATGGGATCAAATTGAAAACAATGGCATACAAAGTGACCAAGGTTAGTGGGAGGCCAGAGCATTGGCAAATGTTTTTAAAAACAGCAAATGATGACTAAAGAAATAATAAAGAGAGGGAAGGTAGATTATGAGAGTAAACTAGCAAGCAATATAAAAAGAGCTTCTACAGGTATGTAAAAAGGATAGGGTAGCTAAAGTAAATGTTGGTCCTTAGAGGATGAGACTGGGGAATTAATAATGGGGAACAGGGAAATGGCAGAGACTTTGAACAAATATTTTGTATCAGTCTTCACGGTAGAAGACATTAAAAACACCCCAATAATAGATAATCAAGCGGCTATAGCGCGGGAGGAACTTAAAGCAATCACTAAAGAAAAAGTGTTCAGTAAAATAATGGGATGAAAGGTGGAAAAGCCCCCTGGATCTGATGGCTTGCAACCTCGGGTCTTAGTAAAGCTCCCTCTATACTGTCCCATCAAATACTCCCAGGGCCGGCATAGCACAAGTTGGATACCTCTATACTGGCCCATCAAACAATGCCAGAGCAGGTACAGCACAGGTTAGGTACAAAGTAAAAATCCCTCTACACTTCCCTAACAAACACTCCCAGGGGAGGTACAGCACAGGTTAGATACAGAGTAAAGCTTGTTCTACACCGGCCAACAAACACACCAAGGCCAGGTAAAGCATGGGTTAGGCAGAGGGTAAAGCTTCCTCTATTCTCCCCGATCAAACAATGCCAGGGCAGGTACAGCATGGGTTCGATGCAGAACAAATCTCCCTCTAAACTGCCCCATCAAACATTCCTCGGGCAGGTACAGTCCGGATTCGATATAGCAGAAAGCTCCCACTACACTGTCCCATCAAACACAACGAGGGCAGGTAGAGTACGGGTTAGATACAGAGGAAAGCTTACCCTACACCAACCCATCAAAGCTCACAGGGCAGGTAGAGTACGGGATAGATACAGAGGAAAGCTCCCTCTGCAGTGTCCCATCAATCACTCACAAGGCAGGTACAACGTTGATTTCTGAGTTCTTTTCCTTCAATCTGGTTCAGTGAAATCACTGAGTCGAATACCGTTGTGCTTTAAACAAAGCAGTCTTTATTTCTTACCGGCCGAGACTTATCAGACAGAAGGAGTACTCTCTTGATAGAGCGTACACACTTCCTACGGACAAGTGAAGTTACATTGTAAAGGGACGACGGTTATACATTTTCGGTAAAAGATAACAAGATAGGGCTAGAGTGACATCCTAGTTCAGCCTATCCCTTTTGATCCCTCTTTCCCTTTGTCCACTCATAAGCCGACCTAAGTATGGTCTGATTTTAAACAAAGACCTTCTGTTAATGTTTCAGGTTAATAACATGATTTAATAAGACCTTGAGGTTTTTCTGCAAGCTGTGGGTTTTGTTTCGATATGTGTTAGTGTTGTAACATTTCGCAGTCTCGAGTCTGAGATGTCATGGCTATTCCTCCATGAATTCTTTGTTAGCTTATACTGTCCCTATACAATTCCCACGTTCTCAACTTCAATGTCTCGATACATTTTTAAACATTCACAGTTGCAGTCCAGATTGGTTGTGATAACAAATCGATGTTCCACCGATTCTTCCTGGTAACCCATTTTAACCGGTTCTGACACCGGGAATGTAGATACTTGTTCCAGGAATCCTGACAGTTCCTGTGTTTCAGTGAAGGTGGGGAGTTTAAGCTTTGATTGTACAGAAGACATGAAGGCTCCCGTATCTATCAAGAAGGGTTGCCACTCATTCCGAATTTTTAACAATATCATCGGTTTGTCATCCGGGGAGGGTCCCTGCACAATCAAGTTGCGCAGTCAATAAGAATCGGGGGACGGTGGCCAAAGGGGTTGTTCTGGGAGAAGTTAGTGTAAGATCCCCGTCCTCTTCCCCCCTTGCCCCCCTCCTCTTCCTTTTTCGTGCTGACGGGAGGGACAATTTCTATTCCAATGTCCTTCTTGCCCACAAATAAAGCATCCATCTCGTCTTCCCATACCAGGCCGGGGACAGTAGGGCGGTCCGTAATTAGCAGGGCCCGGGCCATTTGGGTGTTTGATATAACCGTATCCCTGTTTATCCACCCAACCCTGCACGCAACACTGCGGTTCCATCTGGTATCACCTTGGGTCGGGTTTTGGTCCTTCCACCCGAGGCGGCTCTTCCTTTCTAGTCATGTATTCAGTCTTGACCTGGGTTGGGGGCGTACCTCCCCCCTCTCCTTTCTTTTCCTGCCAATAATATTTAACCGCCCTTTCCATCTGCGCTTCACTGATATCTGCCCAATTCATATTATTTGTCCGGATAGCGTGAGCAATAGAATTGGGCAGGCACTGAAGTAGGATAGCGCAGAATTGAGGAGAATCCTCTCCTGCCCTGAAGGCATTATCTCCTGATTGACTTCCGTATATTTCAATAAATCTTTCCATGAATTCATCGGCAGTTTCTTCTCGTTTGGGTTTAGTTTCTAATACTGCGGCCATACTGATGGGCTTCTGAAGGGTCGTGGTGAGAGCATTAAAGATAGCGTTTAGGCGATCCTGGACATCGTTAGGGTGAGTAACCAACAATGCATCATGAGTAGCACGTCCTAGGTGAGTTAGAAATCGGGCATGCTCAGTTGGGCTCAGGGTTTGCTTTACCAGGGCCCACAGGTCCCTTGATTCTGCATTATATCCATGCATGTCGAGGTCACTCCGTGAAATCGGAGGTCAGGGTTAAGTTGGGTTTGTGGATCCCTTTCAGCTTATTTATCTTAGCCTTTTAACTCTTCAATTTGTTTTGTTTGAGTATCTATTTCTTTATTGTATCAGGCAAGTATTATTACATAAGCTAGTTCTGTTTTTATTTTTATTCTGACTCTCACCATTCCCCTGTTAGGTGAGTCTTTTTTCTATTAAGAAATCCAAATTGATAATGTTCAGTATGAAACGGCTGTCAATGGAAAGGGTTAACTCCTTTACAGGTTTGTAAGAAGACCTGATGTCATTACGTGACTTCACGTAACCATCTGAAAAAAAAATCTTTTCATCAGGAAAGGCAGCATTTGATTAAACGCCAATATTTTTTAACTTCTTATTCAAGTACTTGCCAAAGATATTTTTTTTAATTGATTTAAAACGAGACCACAAATTTTTAATAGCTATTTATTTACTGAAATTCAATTTGGTCATCAGCCTCGGTCAATGCAAAGCCAACCATTTTAACTAAGTAGTCTATCGATACATTTCTCAGAGGTCCCAGTGGAACTCTGAATACATTTCTCGTGCGTGCACTCTTTCTTTAAGACGTCTACGGTTTTTAATATGTCTTCCTTCTGTCAATGAAAGCCCTAATTTAATGGAGTTTTTCTGCCAACTCGACAGGAGTGATTTTTTTTTAGACTGCAGTGGAATTTTTCTCATAATTTAAAATCTCAGAACACATTTTTTTTTCCAGCACCTATTTAGTACGTTACATCTTTTTTTTCCGTCTTTTCCATAACTGGAGGGAAGTCTGGCACGTTCATCTACACTCACTGATTCCTGCTATTGTTGTTGATGTACAAAATTTTAAATAAATGACACTGCCCTCCAAACAGCACTTAATTACAATTGTTGACATTTACACGTAGGCTGTGGACTGCTTTTCGTTATCTCAATTGTTCCAGCCTCAAGGTCGTGTTATTTAATATAATATTTTTTTTTGAATCCTTTTGAATCCATCTCAGTATTTTCTGTGCCTTCTCTGAATATCTCAAAATCCCGATTCAAACTTTGTAATTCAATAAGGTTCACACTCTTAAACTTCCCACATACAGGACAACACTACGAAGGGTTAAAAAAATCTTTTATTCTGTTTGAAAAAGTGGGTGGAGCTAAAACAAACCACAACTCCCCGGCTTTTTTTTTTCCACAGTAAAAATCACACAAGCATTTCTCATTTAAAACAGATGTTCACAAGAGTCTCTCTTCTTTCCTATTAATTTTTGGATCCATGACCTTTCAGGGAATTCGTAGTTTTATCTAAATTACCCATCCTGTGTCGCCGCACGTTGGATCAGGGTCCTAATTAGTCCTGATTGTCTCCACGTCGCCCCGTGGTGGTTTCAGTTATCTTACCCAGAGCCTAGGCGGACCAAGTGATATACAAGATCGACGCCGTACCTGGCGCAAGTACAATTTAAAATTTACACAGTCCCGCGGCTTAATTTAACGTAATTCCCTAACCTCCGCGTTTCCCTACGCGGTTCGCGCGATTCTCTCTCTCTCCGCGTTGCCGCGCGGTTTTACTTGGGCCTCGAACCCACACAGACACTGGGCC
This sequence comes from Pristiophorus japonicus, assembly GCF_044704955.1. Taxonomy (NCBI): domain Eukaryota; kingdom Metazoa; phylum Chordata; class Chondrichthyes; family Pristiophoridae; genus Pristiophorus; species Pristiophorus japonicus. The sequence goes on along the minus strand of NW_027252386.1, from coordinate 8,085 downwards.
TCGAACCTAGGCAGGTTACCTATTCTAACTTATCTTTCCGAGTCGCCGCTTGGTTTGCGTCACCGCGCAATTTCCCTATCTCTATCCCTATTCTAAGTTTGAAAGGTATTCATCAGATTGTCCTGGATCTCGTTCAGACACTACCTGAGAACCAGCAAGTGGCTAAACTTTCCTCAGACTTTTGAAACCGGGGGAAACTGGAGCAGTATTGAAAATATACTTACTCCAGTGGCCACTTTCCCCTCGTCTCGTCCAAAGCTAGTCTGGCTCTTAATTCGCAAGTTTTCAGCAGTCGTCCGTTGAGATCCCACTTCTGACACCAAATGTTGATTTCTGCGTTCTTTTCCTTCAATCTGGTTCAGTGACATCACTGAGTCGAATACCGATTGTGCTTCAAACAAAGCAGTCTTTATTTCTTACCGGCCGAGACTTATCAGACAGAAGGAGTACTCTCTTGATAGAGCGTACACGCTTCCTACGGACAAGTGAAGTTACATTGTAAAGGGACGACGGTTATACATTTTCGGCAAAAGATAACAAGATAGGGCTAGAGTGACATCCTAGTTCAGCCTATCCCTTTTGATCCCTCTTTCCCTTTGTCCACTCATAAGCCGACCTAAGTATGGTCTGATTTTAAACAAAGACCTTCTGTTAATGTTTCAGGTTAATAACATGATTTAATAAGACCTTGAGGTTTTTCTGCAAGCTGTGGGTTTTGTTTCAATATGTGTTAGTATTGTAACATTTTGCAGTCTCGAGTCTGAGATTTTCATGGCTATTCCTCCATTAATTCTTTGTTAGCTTATACTGTCCATATATAATTCCCACGTTCTCAACTTCTCGACTTTAATGTCTGTATACATTTAATATCCAGTTCACTTCACTGTCTTTATTGCTTATACATTTTCACATATCCACACAGCACGGGTTATGCAGAGAGTAAAGTTCTCTCTACACTGTCCCATCAAACATTGCCAGGGCAGGTACAGCATGGGTTAGATACAGAGTAATACTCCCTCTACACTGTCCCATCAAACATTGCCAGGGCAGGTATAGCAAGTATTAGATACAGAACAAATCTCCCTCTACACTGTCCCATCCATCACTCCAAGGGTGTGAATGTTTAAAAATGTATAGAGACATTGAAGTTGAGAACGTGGGAATTCTATAGGGACAGTATAAGCTAACAAACAATTCATGGAGGAATAGCCATGACTTCTCAGACTCGAGACTGGAAATGTTATAACACTAACACATATTGAAACAAAACCCACAGCTTGCAGAAAAACCTCAAGGTCTTATTAAATCATGTTATTAACCTGAAACATTGACAGAAGGTCTTTGTTTAAAATCGGACCATGCTTGGGTCGGCTTATGAGTGGACAAAGGGAAGGAGGGATCAAAAGAGATGGGCTGAGCTGGGATGTCACTCTGGCCCTATCTTGTTATCTTTTGCCGAAAATGTATAACCATCGTCCCTTTACAATGTAACGTCACTTTGTCCGTAGGAAGTGAGTGCGTTCGAACAGACTTGCATTCCTTCTGTCTGATAAAGTCCCCGATCGGGATTTGCTTTTTAAATAAAAGCTTGCTTTGTTTAAAGCACAAACGGTATTCGTTTCAGTAATTTTGCTGAACCAGATTGAGATAAAAGAATCCAGGAATCAACAAGGGCAGGTATGGAACATAAGAAATAGGAGCAGAGTAGACCATTTTGGCCCCTCGAGCCTGCTCCGCCATTCAATAAGATCATGGCTGATCAGATTCAGGCCTTAACTCCACTTCCCTGCCCGCTCCCCATAATCCTTGACTCCCTTATCTTTCAAAAATCTGTCTATCCCCACCTTAAATACATTCAATGACCCAGCCCCCACAGCTCTCTGAGGTATTGAATTCCAAAGATTCACAACCCTCAGAGAAGAAACACCTCCTGATTTCCCTTTTAAATGAGTGACCCCTTATTCTGAAACTATGCCCCCTAGTGTTAGATTCCCTCACGTGGGGAAACATCCTCTCTGTATCTACCCTGTCAAGCCCCCTCAGAATCTTATACGTTTCAATAAGATCACCTCTAAGTCTTCTAAACTCCAATGTGTACAGGCCCAACCTGCTCAACCTCTCTCATTATGACAACCCCTTCATCTCAGCAATGAACTTCGTGAACCTTCTCTGAACTGCCTCCAGTGCAAGTATATCCTTCCTGAAATAAGGAGACTAAAACTGTACGCAGTACTCCAGTTGTGGTCTCACCAACACCATGTACAGTTGGAGCAGGACTTCCCTACTTTTATACTCCATCCCCCTTGCAATAAAGGCCAACATTCCATTTGCCTTCATAATTAATTGCAGTAACTGCATGCTAAATGTTTGTGTTTCATGTACAAGGACTCCCAGATCCCTCTGTACCACCGCATTTTGTAATCTCTCACAATTTAAATAATAATTTGCTTTTTTATTACTCCTACTAACATGGATACCCTCACATTTTCCCACATTATACTCCATCTGCCAAAGCTTTGCCCACTCACTTAGCCTATCTATATTTGTTTGTAAATTCTTTGCGTCCTCCTCACAACTTGCTAGGTTAGCACAGGTTAGATATACAGTAAACCTCCCTCTACATTATCCCATCAAACACTCCCAGTGCAGGTACAACACGGGTTAGGTGCAGAGTAAAGCTCCCTCTGCACTGTCCCAAAAACACTCCCGGGGCAGGTACAGCACGGGTTAAATACAAAGCAAAGCTCCTTCTACACTGTCCCATCAAACACTCACAGGACAGATATAGCATGGATTGGATACAGCGTAAAGTTCCCTCCACACTGTCCCATCAAATATTTCCAAGGCGGGTACAGCAAACATTAGATACAGCATAAAGCCCAATTTACACAGTCCCGTCAAACACTCCCAAGGCAGGTAACAGCACGGATTAGATACAGAGTAAACCTCCATTTACACTGTCCCATCAAACAATGCCAGGGCAGGCACAGCACAGATTAGATACTGAGTTTCCCATGTGGTGGCTGGCGTGCAACGGCCACCACACGTTAAAAAAAGCCACGCACAGGCATCTTCCACCCTTCAGGATGTAGTTCAGGATCTGGAATATTAGGTCCTTCATTGAAACACCTGTGAACTCATCCTTATTTGGCGTGGAAGCAAGTCATCCTCGTTTGCAGATGACACTAAGCTGGGTGGCAGTGTGAGCTGTGAGGAGGATGCCAAGAGGCTGCAGGGTGACTTGGACAGGTTAGGTGAGTGGGTAAATGCATGGCAGATGCAGTATAATGTAGATAAATGTGAGGTTATCCACTTTGGTGGCAAAAACAGGAAGGTAGAATATTATCTGAATGGTGACAGATTAGGAAAAGGGGAGGTGCAATGAGACCTGGGTGTCATGGTACATCAGTCATTGAAAGTTGGCATGCAGGTACAGCATGCGGTGAAGAAGGTAAATGGCATGTTGGTCTTCATAGCGAGAGGATTTGAGTATAGGAGCAGGGAAGTCTTACTGCAGTTGTACAGGGCCTTGGTGAGGCAATACCTTGAATATTGTGCACAGTTTTGGTCTCCTAATCTGAGGAAGGACATTCTTGCTATTGAGGGAGTGCAGCGAAGGTTCACCAGACTGATTCCCGGGATGGCAGGACTGACATATGAAGAAAGACTGGATCGACTAGGCTTATATTCACTGGAATTTAGAAGAATGAGAGGGGATCTCACAGAAAAATATAACATTCTGACGGGATTGGACAGGTTAGACGCAGGAAGAATGTTCCTAATGTTGGGGAAGTCCAGAACCAGGGGTCACAGCCTAAGGATAAGGGGTCAGCTATTTAGGACCGAGATCAGGAGAAACTTCTTCACTCAGAGAATTGTAAACCTGTTAAATTCTCCATCACAAAACGTTGTTGAGGCCAGTTCATTAGTTATATTCAAAAGGGAGTTAGATGTGACCCTTTTAGCTAAAGGGATCAAGGAGTATGGAGAGAAAACAGGAATGGGGCACTGAAGTTGCATGATCAGCCATGATCATATTGAATGGTGGTGCAGGCATGAAGGGCCGAATGGCCTACTCCTGCTCCTATTTTCTATGTTTCAAGGTACTGCTAATGATGATGATGAGATACAGAGTAAACCTCTCTCTATACTGTCCCATCAGATACAACTCGGGCAGGTAGAGTACAGGTTAGATTCAGAGGAAAGCTTCCCCTACAGCGACCCATCAAAGCTCACAGGGCAGGTAGAGCACGGGTTAGATACAGAGCAAAGCTCCCTCTACACTGTCCCAACAAACAATTCCAGGTCAGGTACAGCACGGGTTCGGTAAAGAGCGAAGCTCCCTTTGTACTGTCCCATCAAGCACTCCCAGGGCAGGGACAGCACGAATTAGATACACAGTAAATCTGTGTCAGAGGAAACTGTACCCCAGTGAGAGTCAGTGCCAGAGGAAACTGTACCCCAGTGAGAGTCAGTGCCAGAGGAAACTGTACCCCAGTGAGAGTCAGTGCCAGAGGAAACTGTACCCCAGTGAGAGTCAGTGCCAGAGGAAACTGTACCCCAGTGAGAGTCAGTGCCAAAGGAAACTGTATCCCAGTGAGAGTCAGTGCCAGAGAAAAATGTACCCGTGAGTGTCAGTACCAGAGGAAACAAGCAGCAGAGCTTGGTGTCCAGCCGTCTTGGATCCCCTTGCCATTGGACCAAGACCTTGCTCTGCCAAGCCCTTGTGGTAGCCGGTGTGCAATGGCCACCTCACGTTAAAATAATTCATGCTGTTAGCAATACAAAACAATCCTCTTCCTCTGCAGTTATCAGTCTATTGCAATTCCCCATACCTGCAGTTTTGTTATTTTACAATTTAAAATATCTTCAGTTATCAGCAACAAATTGCATTTATATCGAGCCTTAAACATAGTAAAATGTCCCAAGGCACTTCACAGGACCGTTAGCAAACAGAATTTGATACCCAGTCACGTAAGGAAATACTACAACAGGATTAAAAGCTTGTTCAAAAGGATAGGTATTAAGGAGCATTTTGAAGGTGGAGAGATTTAGGGAGGGAATTCCAGAGCTTATGGCCTCGGCAGCTGAAGGTATGGCCACCAATATTGGAGGGATGAAAATTGGGGCTGCTCAAGAGGCCAGAATTGGAGGAATGCAAATATCTCTGAGGGTTGCAGGGCTGGAGGAGGTTACAGCAATCGGGAGGGCAAGGTCCTGGACGGATTTCAAAACAAGGTTGAGCATTTTGAAATCGATGGAGCAGGAGCCAATGTAGTTCAGTGAGCACAGGGGTGATGGGTGAATGGAAATTGGTACAAGTTGGGATGAGAGGGCTGAGGACAGATTGAGTCGAATAGGCCTATATTCTCTGGAGTTTAGAAGAATGGAAGGTGATATCATTGAAACATAGAATTGACAAGGGCTGGATAGTCTAGGGCTAGTGGTCCTAGTATTAGGATAAGAGATCGGCCATTTAAGACTGAGATAAGATATTTCTTCACTTAAGAGTTGTGAATCTTTGAAATTCTGTATTGAATAGAGATCTTACTGAATGGCGGAGCAGACGGGAGGGCCGTATGGCCTACGCCTGCTGCTACTTCTTGTGTTCTTGAGTAAGGATACGGGCAGGAGTGTTTTTGATAAGCGTAAGCTTGCGGAAAGTGCGAGGTGTGAGGCCGATCAGGAGAGCATTGGAAATAGTCCAATGTAGCGGTAACAGAGGCATGGATGAGGGTTTGAGCAGTTGAGCTGAGGAAGGGGCAGAGACCGGCGATGTTATGGAGCTGGAAGTAAACGTACTTGGTGATTGAGGGAATATGGGTTCGGAAGCTCATCTCAGGGTCAAGTACGACGCCAATTAATAAATTGCAACTCTCCATATCTGTGTTTCAGTATATTAGAATACTACATACCTCGAGTGATCAATGCTTCAATAGTAGTACTTATCAATATATTTTCTGTTAATTCCAAATGTTCATGAATGAATAACTGATTCTGTCAGTAATAGGCCGTGCTGGTATTTCAGATTGGTTTGTGCATCGTGATCAATGAATTGACTATGATGCTTCCAGTTCAATCTTTCCAATGGCTTTCTCACCAGATGGGAAATATTTGAACATTGAGATCTGATGGTGTCGGTGTGAGTTCAGCCCCACCGAATGTACAGAGACGGGTCCATCTGCTGGTCTCTGCCTCAAACTGGAGTCACCTCTTAGATCAAAGCCCTTTACTCTAAAACACACACAAGATTCACTGTGACTGTGTGTTTAGAGACAGAAAGTGATCTCACTTCAAATCCCATTGCACGGCCTCATGCTGGATAATTGTGCTCGGTGGTCAGTCTCTCCCAGTCTCATTTCCTGCCTTACCTTGTAACCTGTGTGTACTGTCTACAGGACCGGTGTGTATCTGAGTAAATGGCACTTTCTCTTACCTTTCTCCCCAGTCAATCTATTGAAGCGCATTCAATCGGAAGGGGCTCACTGGTTGGTGCTCTCACAATCCTGTGCTGGTTCACCTGCTGTTGTTCCTCAGTCCATAATCCCTGTTTCCTTCCAGCTGTGGAACTTTCTCAATCACTCCGCCATTCACCGGGAGATCTAATTATGAAAGGGCAGAAAATTAGAAGAATATTAATGTTGTGAAGTGGAATGTAGTGTAAAGTGTTTTTCCAATGTTTCAGAAAAGTCTATGTCCAGTATTTCTGTTTGATTTTATCCTATTCCTCAAGATTCCTGTCCCGCCCGTCTGGACTTACAGAAAATCACCAGAATTCTCCCCGGATTACACACTAACTGATCTCACTGGGCCCATCCTCCCCGGGTTACACGCTGTCTGATCTTACTGGGCCCCCGGGTTACACACTGTCTGATCTCACTGGGCCCCGGGTTACACACTGTCTGATCTTACTGGGCCCCCAGGTTACACACTGTCTGATCTCACTGGGCCCCCGGGTTACACACTGTCTGATCTCACTGGGCCCCCTGGGTTACAGACTGTCTGATCTCACCGGGCCTCCGGATTACACACTGTCTGATCTCACTGGGCCCCCGGGATACACAATGTCTGATCTCACTGGGCCCCCGGGTTACACACTGTCTGATCTCACTGGGCCCCCGGGTTACACACTGTCTAATCTCACTGGGCCCCCGGGTTACACACTGTCTGATCTCACTGGGCCCCCGGGTTACACACTGTCTGATCTCACTGGGCCCCCGGGTTACACACTGTCTGATCTCACCGGGCCCCCGGGTTACACACTGTCTGATCTCACTGGGCCCCCGGGTTACACACTGTCTGATCTCACCGGGCCCCCGGGTTACACTGTCTAATCTCACTGGGCCCCCGGGTTACACACTGTCTGATCTCACCGGGCCCCCGGGTTACACAGTGTCTGATCTCACTGGGCCCCCGGGTTACACACTGTCTGATCTCACTGGGCCCCCGGGTTACACACTGTCTGATCTCACTGGGCCCCGGGTTACACACTGTCTGATCTCACCGGGCCCCCGGGTTACACAGTGTCTGATCTCACTGGGCCCCCGGGTTACACACTGTCTGATCTCACTGGGCCCCCGGGTTACACACTGTCTGATCTCACTGGGCCCCCGGGTTACACACTGTCTGATCTCACTGGGCCCCCGGGTTACACACTATCTGATCTCACTGGAAGTTTCAGTCTATCTCCCGCATGTCCCCAAACCGAGCTCCAGGGCTGTGTGTTCAGTTCGATGTTTTCCCTCACAGACTCACCGCACCCTCCCGGCCCTGCGCTCTGCCCCGGCCCCAGCCGCCCACCATCAGTCCGGTTCCCTGCTGCCCCCGGTTCCCCACATTGTCCAACCGCTGGTTACAGCAAACTGCCCGGCATCCGGGGACTGATGGAGAGTGGCACCGAGCACAGAGCGCGTTCTGCATAAATTAATGACCTTCAGAGAATTCCCGGTCGTTTATTGGCTGCACGAAGCAGATTGCCAGCCACTCTCACCAATAGGAGTCGGCAGCGCCGCAGAGCCCCGCCCACTGTGATGAAGGCGCGCTGGGCAGCTCGGGGGTCACGTAGTTCCTGATTTCAAAAATTGC
>NW_027252385.1:0-25960 GCF_044704955.1 Pristiophorus japonicus | reverse complement strand
CACCTTCCCTTTTCCTAATCTGTCACCATTCAGATAATAGTCTGTCTCTCTGTTTTTACCACCAAAGTGGATAACCTCACATTTATCCACATTATACTTCATCTGCCATGCATTTGCCCACTCACCTAACCTATCCAAGTCACTCTGTAGCCTCATAGCATCCTCCTCGCAGCTCACACTGCCACCCAACTTAGTGTCATCCGCAAATTTGGAGATACTACATTTAATCCCCTCGTCTAAATCATTAATGTACAATGTAAACAGCTGGGGCCCCATCACAGAACCTTGCGGTACCCCACTAGTCACTGCCTGCCATTCTGAAAAGTACCCATTTACTCCTACTCTTTGCTTCCTGTCTGACAACCAGTTCTCAATCCATGTCAGCACACTACCCCCAATCCCATGTGCTCTAACTTTGCACATCAATCTCTTGTGTGGGACCTTGTCGAACGCCTTCTGAAAGTCCAAATATACCACATCAACTGGTTCTCCCTTGTCCACTCTACTGGAAACATCCTCAAAAAATTCCAGAAGATTTGTCAAGCATGATTTCCCTTTCACAAATCCATGCTGACTTGGACCTATCATGTCACCTCTTTCCAAAGGAGAAACTTCTTCACTCAGAGAGTTGTTAACCTGTGGAATTCCCTGCCGCAGAGAGTTGTTGATGCCAGTTCATTGGATATATTCAAGAGGGAGTTAGATGTGGCCCTTACGGCTAAAGGGATCAAGGGGTATGGAGAGAAAGCAGGAAAGGTGTACTGAGGTGAATGATCAGCCATGATCTTATTGAATGGCGGTGCAGGCTCGAAGGGCCGAATGGCCTACTCCTGCATCTATTTTCTATGTTTCTGTGATTCTCTGATACAGGAAGCGCGGTGTGCAGGGGGAGGGAGGGAGGGAGTGAGTGAGTGAGTGAGAGGCAGACACGTGGACACCGGATCAGCTTAGCTTAGCTTCCCCGGGGCACCACACCCACTGTATTATTGCACTGACAGCACCGGGAACTATTTGTAGCCTCCCAGCAGCCCAGGGACACATTAAAGGGACACGTACATCTTCAGAAAAACAACTTTATGCTTGTTAAAGGAGAAAGAGACACCTTGGCCATTCCCCTCACCACAGGAGCCATGAGCCGTGTCAAAAACCGGGGAGCACGCCCCACAACCAGGCTCCCTTGTGACTCATCTCCCGGTTAGTTCCTGCAAATCCACCAATTGTGAGCATCGTTACTGGAGGAGGGGCTGACCCTTGACCCCAGTTACATGGCCTGGCCCCTCCCCCCGATTCCAGGATTCTCTCCAAAAAGGAGCGATGACCTCAATCTCCCCCAACATCATCGGCTGTGAGCAGGACCGGGTCAAGGGGAGGGGGGGGGAGGTGTGAGAGACCCCGACATTGGGGACGGGTGGGACTGTGTCACACTGTGCGTCCGGGGGGGGGGAAACTGTCACCCTGTGCGTCCCGCAGGGTGGGGGCACTGTGTCACCCTGTGTGTCCCGGGGGTGTGGGGAGACTGTCACACTGTGTGTCCTGGGGGGGGTGGGGGAACTGTCACCTGTGTGACCTGGGGGGGTGGGGACAGTGTGTCATCCTGTGTCACAAGAGATTAATGTACAAAGTTAAAGCACATGGGATTGGGGGTAGTGTGCTGACATGGATTGAGAACTGGTTGTCAGACAGGAAGCAAAGAGTAGGAGTAAATGGGGACTTTTCAGAATGGCAGGCAGTGACTAGTGGGGTACCGCAAGGTTCTGTGATGGGGCCCCAGCTGTTTACACTGTACATTAATGATTTAGATGAGGGGATTAAATGTAGTATCTCCAAATATGCGGATGACACTAAGCTGGGTGGCAGTGTGAGCTGCGAGGAGAATGCTATGAGGCTGCAGAGTGACTTGGATAGGTTAGGTGAGTGGGCAAATGCATGGCAGATGAAGTATAATGTGGATAAATGTGAGGTTATCCACTTTGGTGGTAAAAACAGAGAGACAGACTATTATCTGAATGGTGACAGATTAGGAAAAGGGGAGGTGCAACGAGACCTGGGTGTCATGGTACATCAGTCATTGAAGGTTGGCATGCAGGTACAGCAGGCGGTGAAGAAAGCAAATGGCATGTTGGCCTTCATAGCGAGGGGATTTGAGTACAGGGGCAGGGAGGTGTTGCTACAGTTGTACAGGGCCTTAGTGAGGTCACACCTGGAGTATTGTGTACAGTTTTGGTCTCCTAACCTGAGGAAGGACATTCTTGCTATTGAGGGAGTGCAGCGAAGGTTCACCAGACTGATTCCCGGGATGGCGGGACTGACATATCAAGAAAGACTGGATCAACTGGGCTTGTATTCATTGGAGTTCAGAAGAATGAGAGGGGACCTCATAGAAACGTTTAAAATTCTGACGGGTTGAGACAGGTTAGATGCAGGAAGAATGTTCCCAATGTTGGGGAAGTCCAGAACCAGGGGACACAGTCTAAGGATAAGGGGTAAGCCATTTAGGACCGAGATGAGGAGAAACTTCTTCACCCAGAGAGTGGTGAACCTGTGGAATTCTCTACCACAGAAAGTTGTTGAGGCCAATTCACTAAATATATTCAAAAAGGAGTTAGATGTAGTCCTTACTACTCGGGGGATCAAGGTGTATGGCGAGAAAGCAGGAAGGGGGTACTGAAGTTGCATGTTCAGCCATGAACTTATCGAAGGGCCGAATGGCCTACTCTTGCACCGATTTTCTATGTTTCTATGTTTCCCGGGGGGTGGGGACACTGTATCACCCTGTGTGTCCCGGGTTTGAGTTTGTTGAATTAAGCCAGTCTGACTCACCGCCACTCCCGGTGTCGCTCGGCTCCGCTCGCTCCCGGAGTATTCCCGGTCCCTCCGCTGTCACTCCCGGAGTCCTGGACTCCCGGTCTCTGCCACTGCCGTTCCCGGAGTCCCGGAGTCTCTCTCTCGCTCTCTGAGTCTGGGTCTCCCGGCCGCTCCCCGATCCGCGGCTAAAAACTTTTCCCAAACTTTCTCAAACTTTTTCAGTGAGCTTCAGTGCGCATGCGCTCAACCAGCACCGTGGCCCCGCCCCCGGAAAGAAAATCCTCCAAAACCCCCAAATTCACAAATCACCCAATTTACCCCATTTACCCCAGTGAGAGTCAGTGTGTGTGGGACTGTACCCCAGTGAGAGTCAGTGTGTGTGGGACTGTACCCCAGTGAGAGTCAGTGTGTGTGGGACTGTACCCCAGTGAGAATCAGTGTGTGTGGGACCCGTACCCCAGTGAGAGTCAGTGTGTGTGGGACTGTACCCCAGTGAGAGTCAGTGTGTGTGGGACTGTACCCCAGTGAGAATCAGTGTGTGTGGGACCCGTACCCCAGTGAGAGTCAGTGTGTGTGGGACTGTACCCCAGTGAGAGTCAGTGTGTGTGGGACTTTACCCCAGTGACAGTCAGTGTGTGTGGGACTGTACCCCAGTGAGAGTCAGTGTGTGTGGGACTGTACCCCAGTGAGAGTCTGTGTGTGTGGGACTGTACCCCAGTGAGAGTCTGTGTGTGTGGGACTGTACCCCAGTGAGAGTCAGTGTGTGTGGGACCCGTACCCCAGTGAGAGTCAGTGTGTGTGGGACTGTACCCCAGTGAGTGTCAGTGTGTGTGGGACTGTACCCCAGTGAGAGTCAGTGTGTGTGGGACTGTACCCCAGTGAGAGTCAGTGTGTGTGGGACTGTACCCCAGTGAGAGTCAGTGTGTGTGGGACTGTACCCCAGTGAGAGTCAGTGTGTGTGGGACTGTACCCCAGTGAGAGTCAGTGTGTGTGGGACTGTACCCCAGTGAGAGTCAGTGTGTGTGGGACTGTACCCCAGTGAGAGTCAGTGTGTGTGGGACTGTACCCCAGTGAGAGTCAGTGTGTGTGGGACTGTACCCCAGTGAGAGTCAGTGCGTGGGGAACTGTACCCCAGTGAGAGTCAGTGTGCGTACCCCAGTGAGGGTCAGTGTGTGTGGAACTGTACCCCAGTGAGAGTCAGTGTTTGGGACTGTACCCCAGTGAGAGTCAGTGTGTGTGGGACTGTACCCCAGTGAGAGTCAGTGTGTGTGGGACCCGTACCCCAGAGAGAGTCAGTGTGTGTGGGACTGTACCCCAGTGAGAGTCAGTTTGTGTGGGACTGTACCCCAGTGAGAGTCAGTGTGTGGGACTGTACCCCAGTGAGAGTCACTGTGTGTGGGACTGTTCCCCAGTGAGAGTCAGTGTGTGTGGGACTGTACCCCAGTGAGAGTCAGTGTGTGTAGGACTGTACCGCAGTGAGAGTCAGTGTGTGTGAGACCCGTACCCCAGTGAGAGTCAGTGTGTGTGAGACCCGTACCCCAGTGAGAGTCAGTGTGTGTGGGACTGTACCCCAGTGAGAGTCAGTGTGTGTGGGACCCGTACCCCAGTGAGAGTCAGTGTGTGTGGGACTGGACCCCAGTGAGAGTCAGTGTGTGTGGGACTGTACCCCAGTGAGAGTCAGTGTGTGTGGGACTGTACCCCAGTGAGAGTCAGTGTGTGTGGGACTGTACCCCAGTGAGAGTCAGTGTGTGTGGGACTGTACCCCAGTGAGAGTCAGTGTGTGTGGGACTGTACCCCAGTGAGAGTCAGTGTGTGTGGGACTGTACCCCAGTGAGAGTCAGTGTGTGTGGGACTGTACCCCAGTGAGAGTCAGTGTGTGTGGGACTGTTCCCCAGTGAGAGTCAGTGTGTGTGGGACTGTACCCCAGTGAGAGTCAGTGTGTGTGGGACTGTACCCCAGTGAGAGTCAGTGTGTGTGGGACTGTACCCCAGTGAGAGTCAGTGTGTGTGGGACCCGTACCCCAGTGAGAGTCAGTGTGTGTGGGACCCGTACCCCAGTGAGAGTCAGTGTGTATGGGACCAGTACCCCAGTGAGAGTCAGTGTGTGTGGGACCCGTACCCCTTTGAGAGTCAGTGTGTGTGGGACCCGTACCCCAGTGAGAGTCAGTGTGTGTGGGACCCGTACCCCAGTGAGAGTCAGTGTGTGTGGGACTGTACCCCAGTGAGAGTCAGTGTGTGTGGGACTGTACCCCAGTGAGAGTCAGTGTGTGTGGGACTGTACCCCAGTGAGAGTCAGTGTGTGTGGGACTGTACCCCAGTGAGAGTCAGTGTGTGTGGGACCCGTACCCCAGTGAGAGTCAGTGTGTGTGGGACTGTACCCCAGTGAGAGTCAGTGTGTGTGGGACTGTACCCCAGCGAGAGTCAGTGTGTGGGACCCGTACCCCAGTGATGGTCAGTGTGTGTGGAACTGTACCCCAGTGAGAGTCAGTGTGTGGGACTGTACCCCAGTGAGAGTCAGTGTGTGTGGGACCCGTACCCCAGTGAGAGTCAGTGTGTGTGGGACCCGTACCCCAGTGAGAGTCAGTGTGTATGGGACTGTACCCCAGTGAGAGTCAGTGTGTGTGGGACCCGTACCCCAGTGAGAGTCAGTGTGTGTGGGACTGTACCCCAGTGAGAGTCAGTGTGTGTGGGACTGTACCCCAGCGAGAGTCAGAGTGTGTGGGACCCGTACCCCAGTGAGAGTCAGTGTGTGTGGGACTGTACCCCAGCGAGAGTCAGAGTGTGTGGGACCCGTACCCCAGTGAGAGTCAGTGTGTGTGGGACCCGTACCCCAGTAAGAGTCAGTGTGTGTGGGACTGTACCCCAGTGAGAGTCAGTGTGTGTGGAACTGTACCCCAGTGAGAGTCAGTGTGTGTGGGACTGTACCCCAGTGTTGTGTCAGTGTGTGTGGGACCCATACCCCAGAGAGAGTCAGTGTGTGTGGGACTGTACCCCAGTGAGAGTCAGTGTGTGTGGGACTGTACCCCAGTGAGAGTCAGTGTGTGGGACTGTACCCCAGTGAGAGTCAGTGTGTGTGGGACTGTTCCCCAGTGAGAGTCAGTGTGTGTGGGACTGTACCCCAGTGAGAGTCAGTGTGTGTAGGACTGTACCCCAGTGAGAGTCAGTGTGTGTGAGACCCGTACCCGAGTGAGAGTCAGTGTGTGTGGGAACCGTACCCCAGTGAGAGTCAGTGTGTGTGGGACCCGTACCCCAGTGAGAGTCAGTGTGTGTGGGACTGTACCCCAGTGAGAGTCAGTGTGTGTGGGACTGTACCCCAGTGAGAGTCAGTGTGTGTGGGACTGTACCCCAGTGAGAGTCAGTGTGTGTGGGACTGTACCCCAGTGAGAGTCAGTGTGTGTGGGACTGTACCCCAGTGAGAGTCAGTGTGTGTGGGACTGTACCCCAGTGAGAGTCAGTGTGTGTGGACCCGTACCCCAGTGAGAGTCAGTGTGTGTGGTACCCGTACCCCAGTGAGACTCAGTGTGTGTGGACCCGTACCCCAGTGAGAGTCAGTGTGTGTGGTACCCGTACCCCAGTGAGAGTCAGTGTGTGTGGACCCGTACCCCAGTGAGAGTCAGTGTGTGTGGGACCCGTACCCCAGTGAGAGTCAGTGTGTGTGGGACTGTACCCCAGTGAGAGTCAGTGTGTGTGGGACTGTTCCCCAGTGAGAGTCAGTGTGTGTGGGACTGTACCCCAGTGAGAGTCAGTGTGTGTGGGACTGTACCCCAGTGAGAGTCAGTGTGTGTGGGACCCGTACCCCAGTGAGAGTCAGTGTGTATGGGACCAGTACCCCAGTGAGAGTCAGTGTGTGTGGGACCCGTACCCCTTTGAGAGTCAGTGTGTGTGGGACCCGTACCCCAGTGAGAGTCAGTGTGTGTGGGACTGTACCCCAGTGAGAGTCAGTGTGTGTGGGACTGTACCCCAGTGAGAGTCAGTGTGTGTGGGACTGTACCCCAGTGAGAGTCAGTGTGTGTGGGACTGTACCCCAGTGAGAGTCAGTGTGTGTGGGACTGTACCCCAGTGAGAGTCAGTGTGTGTGGGACTGTACCCCAGTGAGAGTCAGTGTGTGTGGGACTGTACCCCAGTGAGAGTCAGTGTGTGTGGGACTGTACCCCAGTGAGAGTCAGTGTGTGTGGGACTGTACCCCAGTGAGAGTCAGTGTGTGTGGGATTGTACCCCAGTGAGAGTCAGTGTTTGTGGGACTGTACCCCAGTGAGAGTCAGTGTGTGTGGGACCCGTACCCCAGTGAGAGTCAGTGTGTGTGGGACTGTACCCCAGTGAGAGTCAGTGTGTGTGGGACCATACCCCAGTGAGAGTCAGTGTGTGTGGGACCGTACCCCAGTGAGAGTCAGTGTGTGTGGGACCGTACCCCAGTGAGAGTCAGTGTGTGTGGACCCGAACCCCAGTGAGAGTCAGTGTGTGTGGGACCCGTACCCCAGTGAGAGTCATTGTGTGTGGGACTGTACCCCAGTGAGAGTCAGCGTATGTGGGACCCGTACCCCAGTGAGAGTCAGTGTGTGTGGGACCCGTACCCCAGTGAGAGTCAGCGTATGTGGGACCCGTACCCCAGTGAGAGTCAGTGTGTGTGGGACCCGTACCCCAGTGAGAGTCAGTGTGTGTGGGACTGTACCCCAGTGAGAGTCAGCGTATGTGGGACCCGTACCCCAGTGAGAGTCAGTGTGTGTGGGACTGTACCCCAGTGAGAGTCAGTGTGTGTGGGACTGTTCCCCAGTGAGAGTCAGTGTGTGTGGGACTGTACCCCAGTGAGAGTCAGTGTGTGTGGGACTGTACCCCAGTGAGAGTCAGTGTGTGTGGGACTGTACCCCAGTGAGAGTCAGCGTATGTGGGACCCGTACCCCAGTGAGAGTCAGTGTGTGTGGGACTGTACCCCAGTGAGAGTCAGTGTGTGTGGGACCCGTACCCCAGTGAGAGTCAGTGTGTGTGGGACTGTACCCCAGTGAGAGTCAGTGTGTGTGGGACCCGTACCCCAGTGAGAGTCAGTGTGTGTGGGACTGTATCCCAGTGAGAGTCAGTGTGTGTGGGACCCGTACCCCAGTGAGAGTCAGTGTTTGTGGGACTGTACCCCAGTGAGAGTCAGTGTGTGTGGGACCCGTACCCCAGTGAGAGTCAGTGTGTGTGGGACTGTACCCCAGTGAGAGTCAGTGTGTGTGGGACTGTACCCCAGTGAGAGTCAGTGTGTGTGGGACTGTACCCCAGTGAGAGTCAGTGTGTGTGGGACTGTACCCCAGTGAGAGTCAGTGTGTGTGGGACCCGTACCCCAGTGAGAGTCAGTGTGTGTGGGACTGTACCCCAGTGAGAGTCAGTGTGTGTGGGACCCGTACCCCAGTGAGAGTCAGTGTGTGTGGGACTGTACCCCAGTGAGAGTCAGTGTGTGTGGGACTGTACCCCAGCGAGAGTCAGAGTGTGTGGGACCCGTACCCCAGTGAGAGTCAGTGTGTGTGGGTCCCGTACCCCAGTGAGAGTCAGTGTGTGTGGGACTGTACCCCAGTGAGAGTCAGTGTGTGTGGAACTGTACCCCAGTGAGAGTCAGTGTGTGTGGGACTGTACCCCAGTGAGAGTCAGTGTGTGTACTACTGTACCCCAGTGAGAGTCAGTGTGTGTGGGACCCGTACCCCAGTGAGAGTCAGTGTCTGTGGGACTGTACCCCAGTGAGAGTCAGTGTGTGTGGGACTGTACCCCAGTGAGAGTCAGTGTGTGTGGAACTGTACCCCAGTGAGAGTCAGTGTGTGTGGGACTGTACCCCAGTGAGAGTCAGTGTGTGTGGGACTGTACCCCAGTGAGAGTCAGTGTGTGTGGGACTGTACCCCAGTGAGAGTCAGTGTGTGGGGAACTGTACCCCAGTGAGAGTCAGTGTGTGTGGGACTGTACCCCAGTGAGAGTCAGTGTGTGTGGAACTGTACCCCAGTGAGAGTCAGTGTGTGGGACCCGTACCCCAGTGATGGTCAGTGTGTGTGGAACTGTACCCCAGTGAGAGTCAGTGTGTGGGACTGTACCCCAGTGAGAGTCAGTGTGTGTGGGACCCGTACCCCAGTGAGAGTCAGTGTGTGTGGGACCCGTACCCCAGTGAGAGTCAGTGTGTGTGGGACTGTACCCCAGTGAGAGTCAGTGTGTGTGGGACCCGTACCCCAGTGAGAGTCAGTGTGTGTGGGACTGTACCCCAGTGAGAGTCAGTGTGTGTGGGACTGTACCCCAGCGAGAGTCAGAGTGTGTGGGACCCGTACCCCAGTGAGAGTCAGTGTGTGTGGGACCCGTACCCAAGTAAGAGTCAGTGTGTGTGGGACTGTACCCCAGTGAGAGTCAGTGTGTGTGGAACTGTACCCCAGTGAGAGTCAGTGTGTGTGGGACTGTACCCCAGTGTTGTGTCAGTGTGTGTGGGACCCGTACCCCAGAGAGAGTCAGTGTGTGTGGGACTGTACCCCAGTGAGAGTCAGTGTGTGTGGGACTGTACCCCAGTGAGAGTCAGTGTGTGGGACTGTACCCCAGTGAGAGTCAGTGTGTGTGGGACTGTTCCCCAGTGAGAGTCAGTGTGTGTGGGACTGTACCCCAGTGAGAGTCAGTGTGTGTGAGACCCGTACCCTAGTGAGAGTCAGTGTGTGTGAGACCCGTACCCGAGTGAGAGTCAGTGTGTGTGGGAACCGTACCCCAGTGAGAGTCAGTGTGTGTGGGACTGTACCCCAGTGAGAGTCAGTGTGTGTGGGACCCGTACCCCAGTGAGAGTCAGTGTGTGTGGGACTGTACCCCAGTGAGAGTCAGTGTGTGTGGGACTGTACCCCAGTGAGAGTCAGTGTGTGTGGGACTGTACCCCAGTGAGAGTCAGTGTGTGTGGGACTGTACCCCAGTGAGAGTCAGTGTGTGTGGGACTGTACCCCAGTGAGAGTCAGTGTGTGTGGGACTGTACCCCAGTGAGAGTCAGTGTGTGTGGACCCGTACCCCAGTGAGAGTCAGTGTGTGTGGTACCCGTACCCCAGTGAGAGTCAGTGTGTGTGGACCCGTACCCCAGTGAGAGTCAGTGTGTGTGGGACTGTACCCCAGTGAGAGTCAGCGTATGTGGGACCCGTACCCCAGTGAGAGTCAGTGTGTGTGGGACTGTACCCCAGTGAGAGTCAGTGTGTGTGGGACTGTACCCCAGTGAGAGTCAGTGTGTGTGGGACTGTACCCCAGTGAGAGTCAGTGTGTGTGGGACTGTACCCCAGTGAGAGTCAGTGTGTGTGGGACTGTACCCCAGTGAGAGTCAGTGTGTGTGGGACTGTACCCCAGTGAGAGTCAGTGTGTGTGGGACTGTACCCCAGTGAGAGTCAGTGTGTGTGGGACTGTACCCCAGTGAGAGTCAGTGTGTGTGGGACTGTACCCCAGTGAGAGTCAGTGTGTGTGGGATTGTACCCCAGTGAGAGTCAGTGTTTGTGGGACTGTACCCCAGTGAGAGTCAGTGTGTGTGGGACCCGTACCCCAGTGAGAGTCAGTGTGTGTGGGACTGTACCCCAGTGAGAGTCAGTGTGTGTGGGACCATACCCCAGTGAGAGTCAGTGTGTGTGGGACTGTACCCCAGTGAGAGTCAGTGTGTGTGGGACCGTACCCCAGTGAGAGTCAGTGTGTGTGGACCCGTACCCCAGTGAGAGTCAGTGTGTGTGGGACCCGTACCCCAGTGAGAGTCATTGTGTGTGGGACTGTACCCCAGTGAGAGTCAGCGTATGTGGGACCCGTACCCCAGTGAGAGTCAGTGTGTGTGGGACTGTACCCCAGTGAGAGTCAGCGTATGTGGGACCCGTACCCCAGTGAGAGTCAGTGTGTGTGGGACTGTACCCCAGTGAGAGTCAGTGTGTGTGGGACTGTACCCCAGTGAGAGTCAGCGTATGTGGGACCCGTACCCCAGTGAGAGTCAGTGTGTGTGGGACTGTACCCCAGTGAGAGTCAGTGTGTGTGGGACTGTTCCCCAGTGAGAGTCAGTGTGTGTGGGACTGTACCCCAGTGAGCGTCAGTGTGTGTGGGACTGTACCCCAGTGAGAGTCAGTGTGTGTGGGACTGTACCCCAGTGAGAGTCAGCGTATGTGGGACCCGTACCCCAGTGAGAGTCAGTGTGTGTGGGACTGTACCCCAGTGAGAGTCAGTGTGTGTGGGACCCGTACCCCAGTGAGAGTCAGTGTGTGTGGGACTGTACCCCAGTGAGAGTCAGTGTGTGTGGGACTGTATCCCAGTGAGAGTCAGTGTGTGTGGGACCCGTACCCCAGTGAGAGTCAGTGTTTGTGGGACTGTACCCCAGTGAGAGTCAGTGTGTGTGGGACCCGTACCCCAGTGAGAGTCAGTGTGTGTGGGACTGTACCCCAGTGAGAGTCAGTGTGTGTGGGACTGTACCCCAGTGAGAGTCAGTGTGTGTGGGACTGTACCCCAGTGAGAGTCAGTGTGTGTGGGACTGTACCCCAGTGCGAGTCAGTGTGTGTGGGACCCGTACCCCAGTGAGAGTCAGTGTGTGTGGGACTGTACCCCAGTGAGAGTCAGTGTGTGTGGGACCCGTACCCCAGTGAGAGTCAGTGTGTGTGGGACTGTATCCCAGTGAGAGTCAGTGTGTGTGGGACCCGTACCCCAGTGAGAGTCAGTGTTTGTGGGACTGTACCCCAGTGAGAGTCAGTGTGTGTGGGACCCGTACCCCAGTGAGAGTCAGTGTGTGTGGGACTGTACCCCAGTGAGAGTCAGTGTGTGTGGGACTGTACCCCAGTGAGAGTCAGTGTGTGTGGGACTGTACACCAGTGAGAGTCAGTGTGTGTGGGACTGTACCCCAGTGAGAGTCAGTGTGTGTGGGACCGTACCCCAGTGAGAGTCAGTGTGTGTGGGACTGTACCCCAGTGAGAGTCAGTGTGTGTGGGACCCGTACCCCAGTGAGAATCGGTGCTTTAGGAGCGGAGCAAGTCTGAAGTGTCTCCTTTTAATGTGTGCTTGCTGCAGTTGTCTTGCTCTGTGCTGATGCCTGGGGCTTGGGTATACGGGGCATCATTTCAAAGTTTGCAGATAATATGAAACTGTAGAATTGCAGGATAAGTTGAGGAACTATTAAAATGCATGTGGGGTCCTTAGCTTTATAAACAAAGGCATGGAGTGTTGAAGTAAGGACGTTCTGCTGAACATTTCGAAGTCCCTGGTTCACCCCTCGATGGAGCACCCTTCAGGGAAGATGTGAAGGACTTGGAGAGGGTGCAGCGGGGATTACATGAATGGTCCCAATTATGTGGAGAGACTGGAGAAGCCAGGGTTGTTCTCCTTGGAACAGCGAAGGTTAAGGGGAGGTGATCGAGGTGTTCAAAACCACGAGGGGTTGTGACAGAGTAAAACAGAGAAGGTGTTCCCCGGGGCACGAGGGTGGGTAACCAGGGGACACAGATTGATGATAATCGGCGATAGACCCAGAGAAGAAGATGAGGAGAATGTGTTTACGCAGCGAGTTGTTGTGATCGGGAACGCGCTGCCTGAAAGGGCGGTGGGAGCAGTTTCGATAGTAAACTTCAGACGGGGGATTGGGTAAATATTTGTGGGGGAAAGATGTGCCGGCTGTGAGAAAAGGGTGGGGGGAATGGGACTGCTTGCCCTGATTCACATGGCCGGCACTCGATGGCCTCCTCCTGTGCTCTCCCAGCTGCGGTTCTGTCACTAAACACTGATCACATTCTCACTGACTTGTGCTCGCATTGTTTTGGGATTGAGCCACAGATGGAAATTTAAAACTGGTTTTGTTACTGGTTATTCGAATACAGTTTGGAGACCGATCCTTGGGGCTGATGGAGGGCTGGGCGGAGGACAGAATTGCCCCCGGCCCGGGTATCAGCAGTCGATGCAAAGCAGGGCAAGCAATGTGTGAGGCAATGCAAAGGGCACCGTCTGTCCTCGCTGCCACATGTCCTGCGAGCTGCACCCTCCTCGAGTGCATTTAATGCCTCATCTGAGAAAAGCCCCTCCGACAGTGCGGCACTCCCTCAGTACTGCCCCTCCGACAGTGCGGCACTCCCTCAGTACTGCCCCTCCGACAGTGCGGCACTCCTCAGTACTGCCCCTCCGACAGTGCGGCGCTCCCTCAGTACTGCCCCTCCGACAGTGCGGCACTCCCTCAGTACTGCCCCTCCGACAGTGCGGCACTCCCTCAGTACTGCCCCTCCGACAGTGCGGCACTCCCTCAGTACTACCCCTCCCACAGTGCGGCACTCCCTCAGCACTGCCCCTCCGACAGTGCGGCACTCCCTCAGTACTGCCCCTCCGACAGTGCGGCACTCCCTCAGTACTGTCCCTCCGACAGTGCGGCACTCCCTCAGTACAGCCCCTCCGACAGTGCGGCGCTCCCTCAGTACTGTCCCTCCGACAGTGCGGCACTCCCTCAGTACAGCCCCTCCGACAGTGCGGCGCTCCCTCAGTACTGTCCCTCTGACAGTGCGGCACTCCCTCAGTACTGTTCCTCCCACAGTGCGGCACTCCCTCAGTACTGCCCCTCCGACAGTGCGGCAATCCCTCAGTACTGTCCCTCCCACAGTGCGGCACTCCCTCAGTACTGCCCCTCCGACAGTGCGGCACTCCCTCAGTACTGCCCCTCCGACAGTGCGGCACTCCCTCAGTACTGCCCCTCCGACAGTGCGGCACTCCCTCAGTACTGTCCCTCCCACAGTGCGGCACTCCCTCAGTACTGCCCCTCCGACAGTGCGGCACTCCCTCAGTACTGTCCCTCCCACAGTGCGGCACTCCCTCAGTACTGTCCCTCCGACAGTGCGGCACTCCCTCAGTACTGTCCCTCCGACAGTGCGGCGCTCGCTCAGTACTGCCCCTCCGACAGTGCGGCGCTCCCTCAGTACTGCCCCTCCCACAGTGCGGCGCTCCCTCAGTACTGCCCCTCCGACAGTGCGGTGCTCCCTCAGTACTGCCCCTCCGACAGTGCGGCGCTCCCTCAGTACTGCCCCTCCGACAGTGCGGCACTCCCTCAGTACTGCCCCTCCGACAGTGCGGCACTCCCTCAGTACTGCCCCTCCGACAGTGCGGCACTCCCTCAGTACTGCCCCTCCGTCAGTGCGGCACTCCCTCAGTACTGCCCCTCCGACAGTGCGGCACTCCCTCAGTACTGCCCCTCCGACAGTGCGGCACTCCCTCAGTACCGCCCCTCCGACAGTGCGGCGCTCCCTCAGTACCGCCCCTCCGACAGTGCGGCGCTCCCTCAGTACTGCCCCTCCGACAGTGCGGCGCTCCCTCAGTACCGCCCCTCCGACAGTGTGGTGCTCCCTCAGTACTGCCCCTCCGACAGTGTGGTGCTCCCTCAGTACCGCCCCTCCGACAGTGTGGTGCTCCCTCAGCACTGCCCCTCCGACAGTGCGGCACTCCCTCAGTACTGCCCCTCCGACAGTGCGGCGCTCCCTCAGTACTGCCCCTCCGACAGTGCGGCGCTCCCTCAGTACCGCCCCTCCGACAGTGTGGTGCTCCCTCAGTACTGCCCCTCCGACAGTGTGGTGCTCCCTCAGCACTGCCCCTCCGACAGTGCGGCACTCCCTCAGTACCGCCCCTCCGGTGGGGGGAGCGAGAGGGGGAAATGACGGGGGCATTGCGGGGGGGGCTGCATTTTTGTATGTGCTTTGGATTGTGGGTGATTTGATTTGATTTGAGGGATGGGTTTGTGTTGGGGAGGGGTCCGGTGAGGTATGGAGCAATGGTGGGTCGGTTAGTTGGGGTACGAATCAGGCATGATCTAATTGAATGGCAGAGCAGGCTGGAGGGACTGGAAGGCCTCCTCCTGTTGTGAATGTTCCCCAACAGCCACAGCTCAAACAGTTGGTGCAGAGACGTGGCGGACAGGTCTGGGCAGGTTGTGCCTCACCCGGGGCAGTACCTGCAGCAACCTGCCCGCTCACACAACCATTCCTGCTCCCGAGACACACCGCGGCTTGGACCAGGGGCCAGGAATGGGGGTCCGGGGTCCAGGCATCCAAGTCCCGGGGGGGGGGGGGTTTGGAGGATGGGGGTCCGGGGGATCCAGGGTGGGTATGGATGGGGGGGCCGGGGATGAACAGGGGGAGGGCCGGCGGGGGGGAAATGGGAGAGGGGCCGGGGGCTGTGGGGGGCCAGGGGCTCTGGGGGGTCCGGGGGATGTGGTCCAGGGGGATTGGGGTCTGGTGGGTCTCTGGATGATTCAGCGATTTCTCCTGGATTTCTGTGGGATTATTGATCAGCAGTGTGATCCGTGCGACCTTTAGCAATGAACCCAATTACTGCTGGGTATTTTGGGATAACATAACCAGCATGGCATTTATATAGCGCCTCTAATGGAGTGACACCTCCCCCGGATCAATGAGCCCACATGATTGTATATTCGAAAAGAAAAAGGACAGAATTG
The DNA here is from genome assembly GCF_044704955.1 of Pristiophorus japonicus. Classification (NCBI taxonomy): domain Eukaryota; kingdom Metazoa; phylum Chordata; class Chondrichthyes; family Pristiophoridae; genus Pristiophorus; species Pristiophorus japonicus. Next base: position 10,747 of record NW_027252385.1, on the reverse strand, counting down.
CATTTCTACAGCAGCTTTACGATCACCAGACATCCCAAAGCGATTTGCAGCGAAAGAACAACTTTGGAGTGTGGTCACTGTTGTAATGTGAGAAACGCGCACAGCAAGCTCCCACACACAGCAGTGTGATAATGACCCAGATAATCTGTTTTAGTGGTGTAGTTTGAGGGATAAATATTGGCCCCTGCTCTTCTTCAAAATAGTGCCATGGGATTGTTTACGTCCACCTGAGTGAGCAGACGGGGCCTCGGTTTAACATCTCATCCGAGACACAGCACCTCCAACAGTGCGGCACTCCCTCAGTACTGCCCCTCCAACAGTGCGGCACTCCCTCAGTACTGCCCCTCCAACAGTGTGGCACTCCCTCAGTACTGCCCCTCCAACAGTGTGGCACTCCCTCAGTACTGCACCTCCAACAGTGTGGCACTCCCTCAGTACTGCCCCTCCGACAGTGCGGCACTCCCTCAGTACTGCACCTCCAACAGTGTGGCACTCCCTCAGTACTGCCCCTCCAACAGTGCGGCACTCCCTCAGTACTGCACCTCCAACAGTGCGGCACTCCCTCAGTACTGCCCTTCCGACAGTGCGGCACTCCCTCAGTACTGCCCCTCCGACAGTGCGGCACTCCCTCAGTACTGCCCCTCCGACAGTTCCCATGGACCTGCTGCCATTGCCCTCCTAGGTGGTAGAGGTCGCAGGTTAAAACCGAGTTGAGGAGGAATTTCTTCTCCCAGAGGGTTGTGAATCTGTGGAATTCTCTGCCCAGGGAAGCAGTTGAGGCTAGCTCATTGAATGTATTCAAGTCACAGATAGATAGATTTTTAACCAATAAGGGAATTAAGGATTACGGGGAGCGGGCGGGTAAGTGGAGCTGAGTCCACGGCCAGATCAGCCATGATCTTGTTGAATGGCGGAGCAGGCTCGAGGGGCTAGATGGCCTACTCCTGTTCCTAATTCTTATGTTCTTATGTTTGGGAGGTGCTGCTGAAGAAGCCTTGGCAAGTTGCTGCAGTGCATCTTGTAGATGGTGCACACTGCAGTCACGGTGCGCCGGTGGTGGAGGGAGTAAGTGTTGGAGGTGGTGGAGGGAGTGAGTGTTGGAGGTGGTGGAGGGAGTGAGCGTTGGAGGTGGTGGAGGGAGTGAGTGTTGGAGGTGGTGGAGGGACATCATGGGATATGCATCTACACAGGAACAGTGACAGGCATCGAGCCCCTCCAGCCTGTTCCTCCATTCAGTTAGATGGCGGCTAATCTGTATCTTAACTCCATTTCCCCAGCGTTGCTCCACATCCCTCGTACCCTGACCCAATAAATATCCATCGATCTCGGTCTGGAAAGCTCCAATTGCCCCCCAGCACCTCAGCGTTTGGGGGAGAGAGTTCCAGATTCCCAGCACCCTGTGTGTGAAGAAGTGCTCCCTGAACGGCCGGGCTCTAATTTTAAGGTCCTGCCCCTTGTTCTGGACTCCCCCCACCAGAGGGAACAGTTTCTCTCGATCCACCCGATCGAATCCTGTAATCATCGTAAACCCCTCGATCAGATCGTCCTCAATCTTCTACACTCGAGGGATACAGGCCCAGTCTGTGCAGCCTGCCCTCGGGATTTAACCCTTTCAGCCCCGGTATCATCCTGGGGAACCTGCTCTACTCCCCCTCCGAGGGCCATATACCCTCCCCGAGGGGGGGGGGCTCAGGGCCGGGACTGACGGGGTCTGACCAGAGCTCTGTCCAGCTCGAGCATCATTGCCTCACTTTACATGGAAAACAGGTGCAGGAGTAGGCCATTCGGCCCTTCGAGCCTGCACCACCATTCAATATGATCATGGCTGATCATTCCCTCAGTACCCCTTTCCTGTTTTCTCTCCATACCCCTTGATCCCTTTAGCCGTAAGGGCCATATCTTTATGTCCCGGTCCAGCTCCCAGCTGCACCACTTCCTGTGCCACCCAACTGCAAAATTGGATATGAAAGCCCTGTTTTTCCCTGCAGCTCAGTGACATATGGGCTGCAAAGCTGAGGCCACAGACCCCTGAGGGACATCATGGTCACGTCCCACCCAGCACAACATTCCCTGAAACCCCACTCTCAGTTAGTGGCCCGTGTCACAGTTACATCCAACTCTGTCTGATAATCCCAGGCCCTTCCCCACACCCGGTCCCAGGCCCCTTCCCCCTTCCCCCTTCCCCACACCCGGTCCCAGGCCCCTTCCCCCTTCCCCACACCCAGTCCCAGGCCCCTTCCCCCTTCCCCACACCCTGTCCCAGGCCCCTTCCCCTTCCCCACACCCAGTCCCAGGCCCCTTCCCCCTTCCCCACACCCTGTCCTGGGCCCCTTCCCCACACCCGGTCCCAGGCCCCTTCCCCCTTCCCCCTTCCCCACACCCGGTCCCAGGCCCCTTCCCCCTTCCCCCTTCCCCACACCCAGTCCCAGGCCCCTTCCCCCTTCCCCCTTCCCCACACCCAGTCCCAGGCCCCTTCCCCCTTCCCCACACCCTGTCCTGGGCCCCTTCCCCACACCCTGTCCCAAGCCCCTTCCCCTTCCCCACACCCTGTCCTGGGCCCCTTCCCCACACCCGGTCCCAGGCCCCTTCCCCCTTCCCCCTTCCCCACACCCGGTCCCAGGCCCCTTCCCCCTTCCCCCTTCCCCACACCCAGTCCCAGGCCCCTTCCCCCTTCCCCCTTCCCCACACCCGGTCCCAGGCCCCTTCCCCCTTCCCCCTTCCCCACACCCGGTCCCAGGCCCCTTCCCCCTTCCCCCTTCCCCACACCCAGTCCCAGGCCCCTTCCCCCTTCCCCACACCCTGTCCTGGGCCCCTTCCCCACACCCTGTCCCAGGCCCCTTCCCCTTCCCCACACCCTGTCCTGGGCCCCTTCCCCACACCCTGTCCTGGGCCCCTTCCCCACACCCTGTCCTGGGCCCCTTCCCCACACCCTGTCCTGGGCCCCTTCCCCACACCCTGTCCCAGGCCCCTTCCCCCTTCCCCCTTCCCCACACCCGGTCCCAGGCCCCTTCCCCCTTCCCCACACCCGGTCCCAGGCCCCTTCCCCCTTCCCCACACCCGGTCCCGGGCCCCTTCCCCCTTCCCCCTTCCCAGGCCCTTCCCCACACCCGGTCCCAGGCCCCTTCCCCCTTCCCCACACCCGGTCCCGGGCCCCTTCCCCACACCCGGTCCCGGGCCCCTTCCCCACACCCGGGCCCCTTCCCCAAACCCGGTCCCGGGCCCCTTCCCCACACCCGGTCCCGGGCCCCTTCCCCACACCCGGTCCCGGGCCCCTTCCCCACACCCGGTCCCGGGCCCCTTCCCCCTTCCCCACACCCGGTCCCGGGCCCCTTCCCCACACCCGGGCCCCTTCCCCACACCCGGTCCCGGGCCCCTTCCCCACACCCGGTCCCGGGCCCCTTCCCCACACCCGGTCCCGGGCCCCTTCCCCACAACCGGTCCCGGGCCCCTTCCCCACACCCGGTCCCGGGCCCCTTCCCCACACCCGGTCCCGGGCCCCTTCCCCACACCCGGTCCCGGGCCCCTTCCCCACACCCGGTCCCGGGCCCCTTCCCCACACCCGGTCCCGGGCCCCTTCCCCACACCCGGTCCCGGGCCCCTTCCCCACACCCGGTCCCGGGCCCCTTCCCCACAACCGGTCCCGGGCCCCTTCCCCACAGCCGGTCCCGGGCCCCTTCCCCACACCCGGTCCCGGGCCCCTTCCCCACATCCGGTCCCGGGCCCCTTCCCCACACCCGGTCCCGGGCCCCTTCCCCACACCCGGTCCCGGGCCCCTTCCCCACACCCGGTCCCGGGCCCCTTCCCCACACCTGGTCCCGGGCCCCTTCCCCACAACCGGTCCCGGGCCCCTTCCCCACACCCGGTCCCGGGCCCCTTCCCCACACCCGGTCCCGGGCCCCTTCCCCACACCCGGTCCCGGGCCCCTTCCCCACAACCGGTCCCGGGCCCCTTCCCCACACCCGGTCCCGGGCCCCTTCCCCACACCCGGTCCCGGGAGCCGGACGGTTCAGGGGAGATGAGCAAAGTGAGAGCAGAGTTTGTGAGGGTGAGGAGCGAGTTTGTCTTTTCACATCGCCCCTCCCCTCACACCCAACCCCCCCCCCCACCCCCCACACACAACCCCCCTCCCCCCACACACAACCCCCCCTCCCCCCCTCCCCACACCCCCCCTCCCCTCACACCCAAACCCCCCCTCCCCCCACACACAACCCCCACTCCCCACAGCCCCCCCTCCCCTCACACCCAACCCCCTCCCTCCCCCACACAGCCCCCCCTCCTCCCCACACACAACCCCCTCCTCCCCCCCTCCCCACACACAACCCCCTCCTCCCCCCCTCCCCACACACAACCCCCTCCTCCCCCCTCCCCACACACAACCCCCCTCTCCCCACACACAACCCCCCTCTCCCCACACACAACCCCCCTCTCCCCACACACAACCCCCCTCTCCCCACACACAACCCCCCTCTCCCCACACACAACCCCCCTCTCCCCACACACAACCCCCCTCTCCCCACACACAACCCCCCTCTCCCCACACACAACCCCCCTCTCCCCACACACAACCCCCCTCTCCCCACACACAACCCCCCTCTCCCCACACACAACCCCCTCTCCCCACACACAACCCCCTCTCCCCACACACAACCCCCCCTCCCCACACACAACCCCCCTCTCCCCACACACAACCCCCCTCTCCCCACACACAACCCCCCTCTCCCCACACACAACCCCCCTCTCCCCACACACAACCCCCCCCTCCCCACACACAACCCCCCCCTCCCCACACACAACCCCCCCCTCCCCACACACAACCCCCCCCTCCCCACACACAACCCCCCCCCTCCCCACACACAACCCCCCCCTCCCCACACACAACCCCCCCTCCCCACACACAACCCCCCCTCCCCCCTCCCCACACCCCCCCCCACCCCCCACACCCAAACCCCCCCTCCCCACACACACAACCCCCCCCCCCTCCCCACAGCCCCCCCTCCCCTCACACCCAACCCCCCCCACCCCCCACACCCAAACCCCCCCTCCCCACACACACAACCCCCCCTCCCCCCCACAGCCCCCCCTCCTCCCCACGCCCAACCCCCTCCTCCCCACGCCCAACCCCCTCCTCCCCACGCCCAACCCCCTCCTCCCCACGCCCAACCCCCTCCTCCCCACGCCCAACCCCCTCCTCCCCACGCCCAACCCCCTCCTCCCCACGCCCAACCCCCTCCTCCCCACGCCCAACCCCCTCCTCCCCACGCCCAACCCCCTCCTCCCCACGCCCAACCCCCTCCTCCCCACGCCCAACCCCTCCTCCCCACGCCCAACCCCCTCCTCCCCACGCCCAACCCCCTCCTCCCCACGCCCAACCCCCTCCTCCCCACGCCCAACCCCCTCCTCCCCACGCCCAACCCCCTCCTCCCCACGCCCAACCCCCTCCTCCCCACGCCCAACCCCCTCCTCCCCACGCCCAACCCCCTCCTCCCCACGCACAACCCCCCCTCCCCCCAGGGTCTAGTTTAACCAAAGTTTAACATTTGAAGTTGAAGATGTCAGTGCACACACCACATGTACATCGTGCTGTTTCAAACATTGTTACTGTCCCCCGCCCCTCAAACTCTCACCAAGAAAATAACAAACTAATGTCGGCCTCAAGATGGGCCGGAGCAGCCCAGAACAGGAATACAATCAGACGTTAAATTCAGCAAACTCCGACACTTTAATACCTCAAAAAGTGAGATGGAAGTGAAATTTTTTATAAAATCACCGACTCGATACGTTGAGATTATAAAACAGAAAGTTCCTGAAATCCACAGCGGGCGGGGGTCGGGGGGTCGGGGGCTTCACAGGGAACATGGGGCGGGGGTCGGGGGGCTTCACAGGGAACATGGGGTGGGGGTACGGGCGGGGGTCGGGACATTGTGGGGGTTGGGCGTCAGAGAGTCAGGATTGGGATCGGGGGATGGTGGAGGTCAAGGATCAGTTGTACAGGCAGGGGGTTGAAGGTCGGGGGGTGAGGGGTCGCGGGGCGGGGGTGAGTGGGCACAGCGTTGCTCCCCGGTTCCCCCCCACCCCCGCTCGCTGTTTATCCCAGAATTCCCCATTGCTCTTGACATTCAGCACATTTGCCGTTTATCTTATTTTGGCATTTTTAAAAAATATTAATAAATTCAAACACCACAAAGAGCACGGTACGGAAAACGCAGAGTTAAAGAAGATATATTTTTTTAATACACCACCGAAACCGCACTCCGCAAACAATTCCAACAGCCGAGATTCCCCTCAGAATGGCGACACTGCCAACAGTATAACTCCTCTCCTCCGCACGCACCCTCGGGGGAAATTGTCTGGGGTTAGGATCGCCCCCAGTACCCGGGGGTCCTTGTCCCCGCTGTCCCCTTGCCCCCCCCCCCCCCCCCACTCACAGCTCGGGGGGGGGGGGGCACACCCAGCGGGGAAGCCCAGTACTAAAATATACCGGGTGTTCCCCCCCCCCCCCCCCCCCGGAATATCTCCGCAAAGCGCTGAGCAGTGATACAACAAAAAATCAGGTCCCCCTAAGCCGCAGCACACCCCAGACCGGGGCTCGGAGTGATGGGGGTCCCGGGGAGAGAGGGGGGGGGCCCGGGAGAGAGGGGGGGGGCCCGGGGAGAGAGGGGGGCCCGGGGTAGAGGGGTCCCGGCCCCCCAGGTACCAGCACAGCCCGTGTGGTCGGACAAGGAATATGTACAAACTAGGAGTGTGCTTCGAGTCCCCACACACACAGTCCCCTCGCACCTTAGTGTTTGATTCTGTAGTAAGATTATGAAGCCAAGAAATCTGGAAATGATTCGAGTTTAAGCAACGAGGAAATTTCGCTAAAATTCTAACACGTCTGGGATTGTTTCAAACACACGGACCTCGAGTTATATTTTTGGGGTTTTTTTTGTGTTTAATGCAGCTGCCTCGTTCCGCCCTTCCTCAATGCTCCAGCCTCTCCCGGTCCCGCTGGCCATCATTGCTCCTCCAGCCACGACGGCTTGTCCGAGCCGGGCCCTTCATCTTCACATTAAACTGATTCAGCGTCTGCTCCAGTTGCTGCTGGTTCCCCGCAAAGTAGGCCGAGATGGCGTTGTGGAACAGGAGCAGCTGCTTGTGCATCACCTTCACCTGGAGAGCAAGAGGGAAAGGCAGTCAGTCCCACAGGTCAGCCCCGCCCCCTGACCCCCGACCCCCAGCCCCCTGACCCCCGACCCCCAGCCCCCTGACCCCGCCCACCCCCCTCAACCTCCAGCCCCCTGACCCCGGCCCACCCCCCTCGACCCCCAGCCCCCTGACCCTGGCCCACCCCCCTCGACCCCCAGCCCCCTGACCCCGGCCCACCCCCCTCGACCCCCAGCCCCCTGACCCCGGCCCACCCCCCTCGACCCCCAGCCCCATGACCCCGGCCCACCCCCCTCGACCCCCAGCCCCCTGACCCCAGCCCACCCCCCTCGACCCCCAGCCCCCTGACCCCAGCCCACCCCCCTCGACCCCCAGCCCCCTGACCCCCCCCACCCACCTCGACCCCCAGCCCCTGACCCCGGCCCACCCCCCTCGACCCCCAGCCCCCTGACCCCAGCCCACCCCCCTCGACCCCCAGCCCCCTGACCCCCCCCACCCACCTCGACCCCCAGCCCCTGACCCCTAAGCCCACCGACCTCCCCCCACACCCGACCCTCAGCCCCCCGACCCGTTTATAAAAAGGACGTGATTATTTGTAATTTAATAATGAACGCCCCTTTGTCTCTGATCGGTCCCTTGGAGGAGAAGCCACACTGTCTCTGGACTGTGTCACTGGAAACACCCAGACCAAGGTCTCACTGACTTCGCAAACTGTAACTCCATCCACTCACACTTCCAAAGGTACAGAGGACAGAGATGCCCGGGGCCAGCCCAAGTCCCTCCTTACCCCAACACAAGTGCATCCTTCACGCCTCCCCCCGCATTGAGAGAGGATTGTTAGCAGCTTTATTGGGTATGAAGTGAATAGTGAGTGTCGTGACTTCGGGATATCATCCACTGCAACCATGCCCTTTATCAGGGGTTGGAATAACGTGATCCGTCTTTCCTGAGCACCCTCTCTCCAATCCGATTCCACCCTCCCCTCCCAATCCCCCAGTGTGGGTCTCTCTCTCTCTCTCCACCCCCCGTCTCTCTCTCTCCCCCCCCCCCCAGTCTCTCTCTCTCCCCCCCCCCCAGTCTCTCTCTCTCCCCCCCCCCACAGTCTCTCTCTCTCCCCCCCCCCCCCCAGTCTCTCTCTCTCCCCCCCCAGTCTCTCTCTCTCCCCCCCCCCCAGTCTCTCTCTCTCTCCCCCCCCCCCCCCAGTCTCTCCCCCCCCCCCCCAGTCTCTCCCCCCCCCCAGTCTCTCTCTCTCTCTTCCACCCCCCCAGTCTCTCTCTCTCTCTCTCTCTCTCCCATCCCCCGCAGTCTCTCTCTCTCCCCCCCCCAGTCTCTCTCCCCCCCCCCAGTCTCTCTCTCTCCCCCCCCCCCAGTCTCTCTCTCTCCCCCCCCCCCAGTCTCTCTCCCCCCCCGTCTCTCTCTCTCCCCCCCCCCCCAGTCTCTCTCTCTCCCCCCCCCCCCAGTCTCTCTCTCTTCCCCCCCCCCCCCCCCGAGTCTCTTCCCCCCCCCCCCACTCTCTCTCTCCCCCCCCCCCCAGTCTCTCCCCCCCCCAGTCTCTCTCTCTCCCCCCCCCAGTCTCTCTCTCTCCGCCCCCCCCAGTCTCTCTCTCTCTCTCTTCCCCCCCAGTCTCTCTCTCTCTCCCATCCCCCCCAGTCTCTCTCTCTCCCTCTCTCCCATCCCCCCCAGTCTCTCTCTCTCCCCCCCCCCCAGTCTCTCCCCCCCCCCAGTCTCTCTCTCTCTCCCCCCCCCAGTCTCTCCCCCCCCCCCAGTCTCTCTCTCTCCCCCCCCCCCAGTCTCTCTCCCCCCCCCCCCCAGTCTCTCTCTCTCTCTCTTCCCCCCCCAGTCTCTCTCTCTCTCTCTCTCTATCTCTTCCCCCCCCCAGTCTCTCTCTCTCTCTCTTTGCCCCATCCCCCTCCCCCCCCCAGTCTCTCTCTCTCCCATCCCCCCCAGTCTCTCTCTCTCTCCCCCCCCCCCAGTCTCTCTCTCTCTCTCTTTGCCCCATCCCCCTCCCCCCCCCCAGTCTCTCTCTCTCCCATCCCCCCCAGTCTCTCTCTCTCCCATCCCCCCCAGTCTCTCTCTCTCTCTCTCTCCCCCCCCCAGTCTCTCTCTCTCTCTCTCTCTCCCATCCACCCCAGTCTCTCTCTCTCTCTCTCTCTCTCTATCTCTTCCCCCCCCCCAGTCTCTCTCTCTCTTTCTTTGCCCCCTCCCCCTCCCCCCCCAGTCTCTCTCTCTCCCCCCCCCCCCCAGTCTCTCTCTCTCTCTCTTTGCCCCCCCCCCCCCCCAGTCTCTCTCTCTCTCTTTGCCCCCCCCACCCCCCACCCCACCCCCCAGTCTCTCTCGGCCGCCCGCCGTGTCGGGGTCAGGGGGTCGCTCGGAGGATCAACAGCACGTGGTTTGGGGCTGCACTCCCGGTTTGTGGGGGCGGGGTGGGGGGGGTTAGAGCAGGAGCCAGGACAGCGAGAGTGAGCAGGCCAATCGCCTGTGGATGGGGGAGGAGGAACTGCAGCTCCAGCAGAGACGGGCTGTTCCCCCACCCACCCCATGGACGCAGGCCCCAGAAAGCCCCCCAGCAGGCACAGCCCGCCTGCCCCAGCAGCCAATCAGCACCTTGTTCTCCTCCAGGAACTTGAGCTTGATGCTGACGTCGCTCCGTAACCGCTCGTACTTGTCCTTGTGCACCAGGAACAGCTGCTGCGCCAGATCGATCTTCGGCAGGGTCAGCGAGTCCCGAGGACCCAGGTTCAACTCCTCCAGGTCTGTGCGGTATGCATCGTACTCCAATCTGTAACAGGACCACCCGGGTTAGACAGTGAGCTACACTGTCCCATCAAACACTCCCAGGGCATGTACAGGGGGTTAGATACAGAGTAAAGCTCCCTCTACACTGTCCCATCAAACACTCCCAGGGCAGGTACAGGGGGTTAGATACAGAGTAAAGCTCCCTCTACACTGTCCCATCAAACACTCCCAGGGCAGGTACAGGGGGTTAGATACAGAGTAAAGCTCCCTCTACACTGTCCCATCAAACACCCCCAGGGCAGGTACAGGGGGTTAGATACAGAGTAAAGCTCCCTCTACACTGTCCCATCAAACACCCCCAGGGCAGGTACAGGGGGTTAGATACAGAGTAAAGCTCCCTCGACACTGTCCCATCAAACACTCCCAGGGCAGGTACAGGGGGTTAGATACAGAGTAAAGCTCCCTCGACACTGTCCCATCAAACACCCCCAGGGCAGGTACAGCACAGTTTAGATACAGAGTAAAGCTCCCTCTACACTGTCCCATCAATCACTCCCAGGGCAGGTACAGGGGGTTAGATACAGAGTAAAGCTCCCTCTACACTGTCCCATCAAACACTCTCAGGGCAGGTACAGGGGGTTAGATACAGAGTAAAGCTCCCTCGACACTGTCCCATCAAACACCCCCAGGGCAGGTACAGCACAGTTTAGATACAGAGTAAAGCTCCCTCTACACTGTCCCATCAATCACTCCCAGGGCAGGTACAGGGGGTTAGATACAGAGTAAAGCTCCCTCTACACTGTCCCATCAAACACTCTCAGGGCAGGTACAGGGGGTTAGATACAGAGTAAAGCTCCCTCGACACTGT